>NW_004443956.1:19385435-19420837 GCF_000243295.1 Trichechus manatus latirostris | reverse complement strand
GCTGCTAACCAAAAGGTCAGCAGTTCTAATCCACCAGCCACTCCTTGGAAACCCTATGGGGCAGTTCTACTCTGTCCTATAGGGTCGCTATGAGTCGGAATCGACTGGACAGCAATGGGTTTTTTCTCTTTTAGAGGAAGAAGGCACAAGTTCCCATCCAACATAAGGGGGAATGCTAAGGTTCTTGGAAGGGCAGAGATTCTAGAACAATCTCTACATAAATCCTGCTTAGTGAAGTAACGTGATAAGATTGGCTTACACTGTAACTTGTGGGTCTTGGGAGCTTAGTGTCCTCATGCAGAATTCGTATCAGCTACTTAGATGCATGCTCATACTTCTTTGAAAAGTTTTCTAAAAATCTGACTGAAAACAGCTGTAAATAATGGTTTTAAGAAGTAATGAATTTTTTAAAACAAAGAGGAAGAAGAAGAAATAATGAAGACAGTTAAGATTTGTTTTTTGATTTATACCTAGACCAAGACCAAAAAGCTGGTACAATCCATTCCGGTTGTTCTGCTGTCATACCCTCCTATAATATAGTATCCCAGTGGTTCTCAAAGTATGAATTTCAGAGCAGCAGTAACACTAAAACTTGTAAGAAATACAAATTTATTGGGTCCCACCCTGGCCCTGCTGGATCAGAAAAGCCAAGAGTCAGTCCAGGAATCTGTTTCAACAAGCCCTCTCAGTGAGTCCGATGTTCACTCAAATTTGAGAACCACGGCTTTAGTCTTTGAGATCAACACTAGAAAAAAATCTATACAGGGGAGGAGTCACTATCAAAAAAAGATCTCAGTTTATTAGCAACAGCCTACTATAGATTTTTAAAAGCAGTGTTTGCTCAGAATGATATTCAATTAATTATTTCTATTAACTAGTCACCTTCTCTCATCAAACACTGAGAGGAATGGCATATAGAAAAACAACTACAACAAAACAAAAAATGACTATGATGACACTGGGTACAGAATAAGACCAGCCTGGTCCAGCATCGTCCTGGCAACCTACTGTACCTTGGCAAGGGTAAACTAGCTCTGTAGCTACCATCTCCATGCCATCTTCTCAGGGTCGTTCAACAACCACTGTACGTATGACAGGAGCTCTATGTCACAGACTCCAAAATGAAAATTACTAAAACAATAAACAATCTTAAATATTTTATTCAAACATTTTTAATCCAGAGACTACAGTCGTTTCATAGGTTGAATTTTACAGCACCATAATGTGGCACAAGCCTCATACATGTTATCCACCTCTGGGTGACATTCACAATAATCTACAAAGTCAACTTGTTTTCTGACCTGTTTTAATTAATCATAATACTACTATGGAGGAAGCTGAAATGGGGGTGAAGGAAGATGGGGGACAAGCAAAAAAAGTTACCCAAAGTTTCTGGAATGTTTCTTCTCTCTCTAGTTACATCTGACAGCCTAATAATTGTTCCTTCTTTTCTTTCAGTTTTGAAACGTAATCTCCCAGATTCTTCATCATCATCATCTTCTTCATCTGATTCTTCTTTTACTTCCTTCTGGAGTTCCAAAGTTTCCATACTTCCCTACATTATAAAGCAGACATACAAAACAAAAAGGGAGGGAGAATAAGTTCATATTTTTTTCAATTAAATATTGAAGAATGCTAAAATATTTTTTGTTTACATTGTTTATATTATATTAAGATGTAAACATATTGGATCTTTTCCTACTAAAAGGCCATGTGGAACACTAAGGTGGCTCCAGAAAAAATAATCACAAACACTGAAAATTAATGTAATATTAAAAAAAACTTCAAATACCTTCTTACAGTTAATATATGAAGTCCTATACATTGCTGCTACTTATACTTCTGAGAGAACAAACATAAATAAAACTAAAGGTAATAAAGAATTCCAAAAATTCCAGATTACAGCAAAGTTCACTATTGTAATTAAAGTAATACTAGAGCTATATGAGTTTACTACCATATAACCCATCTTGCAACTTATATTAGATGACATCATATTCCTTCAAGTGATACAGGCTCAAAATTTAAAGTTATTCCTTATCCAACTATTCTCTGACCCTCACTGCAAAGAAAATGATCAAAATGTGTTGTCCTCCCCCTACCACGCCCAGCCTCCACAATCTTTCTTTCAGCACTCTCACTTCTTTCTACTTCATCCCCATTGTTTAGAGTTCACTGATAACTACTCTGGCCTAGACGACTGAAATAGCAAAACTATTTTTTCTTCAGTCACTTCCTCCTGCTAAAACAAGCTTTTATTTTAAATTTATTATATCAATACGTGCCATAAAATTTTCCCTAACCTAGCCCCAAACTAAAAGCAATTTCTTCATCAAAAATTCTACTGCACAGTATCACTCAAGTTCCTTTTTGACACTGATCACTTTTCATGTATTATGTCTTAGTTACAGACTGATGGGTACCTACTCCACATGCAAAAGAATGAAGCTGAACCCATACCTCACACCATATACAAAAATTAATTCAATAGAGATTAATGACATAAACGTAAGAACTAAAACCATAAAACTGTGAGAGAAAAACATGGGGCAAAGCTTACAGACTGCTTTCAACAACAGCGTCTTAGATATAACACTAAAAGCATGAGCCACGACAGTCAAAATAGACAAACTAGACTTCATTAAAATCAGAAACTCCTGATAAAATGAATTTATCAAGAAAGTGAAGAGACAACTCACAGAATGGGAGAAAATATTTGGTAACCATATACCTGATAAGGGCTTAATATCCAGAATATATAAAGAACTCCTACAACTCAACAAAAAAACAACCCAATTAAAAAATGGGCAAAGGACTTAAATAGACATTTCTCTAAAGAACATATACAAATGGTCAGTAAGTACATGAAGATGCTCAATGCCATTAATCACTACAGAAATCCAAATCAAAACCACAATTAAGATACCACTTCCCACCCACTGTTGTTGTTGTTACTAGGTGTCGTCAAGTCAATTTCAACTCATAGTGACCCCATGTGATAGAGTAGATCTGCTCCATAGAATTTCCTTGGCTGTAATCTTTACAGAAGCAGATTGCCAGTTCTTTCTTCTGTCAAGCCGCTGCATGGGTTCAAACAGCCATCCTTTCAGTTAGCATACACTAGGTTGGCTAATACTAGGGGGAAAAAAAAAATGAGTGCTTGCGATGATGTGGAGAAATTTAAATCCTCATCCATTGCTGGTGGGAATGTAAAATGATGTAGTCACTGTGGAAAACAGTTTAGTGGTTCCTCAAAAAGTTAAACATAGAACTACCATATGACCCAGAATTTTACCCCTAGATATATACCCCAAAGAATTGAAAACGGGAACTCAAGCAGATACTTACACTAATGTTCACTGAAACTTTACTCACAAAACTAAAAGGTGGTAACAACCCAAGTGTCCATCAAACAGATGAACGGATAAACAAAATGTGGTACAACTATATAATGGAATAATTCAGTCACAAAGAGAAATGAAGTTCTGATACAGACTATGATATGGATGAACCTTGAAAATAATGCTGAGTAAAATAAGTCAGACACAAAAGGGCAAATATTACATGAAATATCTAGACAGAAAATAATGGAGTTTCTGTTTAGAGCGATCAAAAATCTGAAAATGGGTAGTGGTGATGGCTACACAACATGGTGAATGTAATTAATGACACTGAATTGCACACTTAAAAATGGTTAAGATGGCAAATGTTTTGTTATATATCTTTTACCACAGTAATTTTTTTAAAAAGGACAGATACTACTGAGTGCTTAGTTCATTTAAATGCTTTTTGTAAATTTAAAGAAAATAGAATTTGCCCTTTTATTCTCATTAGTCATAATTTTTAAATGTTCTTCAAAATGTATAATAAAAACAAAACAAAATGGAATTACTTCATAAGAAAAACATTAAAATTAACCAATGGGAGGACTATTTTGTATTCTTCCTTTCCTGAACATTTTCTATGTAAAAAGATCAACTACAAACCCACATACTCCTGACTATAAACTCTACATGTGGAGATGCATCCTTAGGAGCTCAAATGCTTGAAAATAAGAGGATAAATAGAAACTAAAACTTTAAGTCTAATGATTGCAATACACGCTTTCAGTATTCTGATATTCAGTATACAACAGAATTTTAAAGTACCAAAATCTTCACATTTTTGTTTGCTTAATATCATTATTTCAGCATTACTGAATATCTGAAATCTGAATGACTGACATATGTGGTACATGTTGCACTATAATTTCAAATCAAACACAGGTAAACTCATTTAGAAAGTACTCTTCTCTGCTTCCGGCTGCTAATCAAAAGGTTGGCAGTTTGAACCCAGAGGCTCCGAGGAAGAAAGACCTAGCAATCTGCTTCCGTAAAGATTACAGCCAAGAAAATCTTACGGGGCAATTCTACTCTGCCACATGGGGTTGTTATGAGTTGGAATCCACTCGCTGGCACTCAACAACAACAACCACCACTGCCATAATTATCTAAAGCAGTGCTTCTCAGACTTTAATGTTTATACCAATCACCTGAAAACCTTGTTAAACTAAAACACACATTTTGATTCCGCAGGTTCAGGGCGAGGCCTGAGATTCTGTGTCTCTAACAAGCTCCCAAGTCCATTGCTGCTAGTCCACAGACCACACTTTAAATAACAAGGTCACAAGGGAAGAAAATAAGTAACAATCAACAAAGCAAAAATTCTATTACCGCAATCATTTCGAATTTAATTAACAATAATTACAGTTCAAAGACCTCTCAAACAAGCTTAATATAAAACATGACAATAATGAAATCAATATGGTTTATTCTCCATTCAAATCTCCATCTAATAAAACTAACTAAAAACCAACCAAACCCGCTGCCGTTGAGTCGGCTCTGACTCATAGTGACCCTACAGGACAGAGCAGAACTGCCCCCAAAGGATTTCCAAGGAGCGGCTGGTGGATTCAAACTACCAACCTCTTGGTTAGCAGCTGAACGCTTAACAACTGCACCACGAGGGCTCCAATGAAACTAAAGAGGACAAAAATGAGATGAAAATTGTTTCTTTGGAACAAATACTACAGTCTACCACTGATTTAAAAAATCTTTGACCCAGCAATTCTATACCTAGATGTTAACCCTAAAGAAATAAAAACTTAAGTTCACAAAAAAAAAAAAAAAAAAAAACCCAAACTATAAGACAATATTTACAGCTCTATTTAGAATCACCAAAACCGGAAACAAACCCCAGTTCTTTCAGTAAGTGGATATACAGATAAACTGTGGTACACTCATACAAGAGGATCCCAAGCAGCAAAAAGAAGAAACTACTGAACAACTTGGATGAATCGCAAAGGCATTAACCTGACTAAAAGGAGTCAATCTCAAAAGCTTACATACCCTACGATTCCATTTATATGAGATTCTCGAAGAGACAGTATTATAGCGGTTGCCAGGGGTTAGGAATAGAGGGAGGGTGATATTACAAAAGGATAGCACAAGGTAGTTTTTTTTTTTTTTTTTTGAGTGACAGAACTGTCCTAGAATACAAGTCTTTGTACCCAGTCAAGTCTTAAAATACATCAAGCATTACTACATAAGCCCGGAACTGAATGAGAAGCATAGCTGACACCACCTGCCCCAATTGTAGGCCACCGGACAACATTCACTAAGCTAGACTCATTCCTGAAGCCATTAGTTAGTATCTCTTATTACAAATACTGAGTTCAAAAAAATTTATCTCACTTGGCCACCATATGGTTAATATAATTAACTAATCCTATCTGCCAAAGGAGCCTTGGTGGTGCCGTGGTTAAGAGCTACAGCTACTAATCAGAAGGTTGGCAGTTCGAATCCACCAGTTCCTTGGAAACCCTATGGGGCAGTTCTACTCTGTCCTATAGCGTTGCTATGAGTCAGAATTGACTCAATGGCAACAGGTTTTGTTGTTGTTTGTTTTATCTTAGCCAAAATGTTGACTTTCTATGTAATTTTTAACAAATGCTAAGTAGCATTCCAATTACAAATAAAATTCCACTGAAGGTCAGTGTTCGGTTACAATATAGGAAAATAAATTATTCTATCTAAAGTCTATATGGCATGTGAATTTAAAACTTATATTTAAGTCTTTTATTTCATTTTAGACATTGCCAAAAATGTTCAAAGGTCTGATTTTTAGCAAATTATCTATTTTGAAAATCTGAAAGAATTATTCATAATTCTTAATAGAGGATAAATATGACTATCACCAGGATTCTTGAAACGCAGACAGGTCCATCTAGGACTGATAATATAATTAGAAATTCTAAGAGGGAGCAAGACCCAGACTCGTATATTTTTTTAAAGTTCTCCGGCGAATTCTGAAATAAACCTGTGATTTCAGTGTGTTAAAATTCAATATTCAGTCCCAAAATCTGAACAGAAGCATTGACTACTTTTCTGAAACAGAAAACAAAAACTACAAAACACACTAGTTATAAAAAAGGTTCCTAAAGTTTTTAATGCTTATTTATAGAAAGGATAATGGATAGAGAATCATTTTATTTATCATCAAATAAAAATCAAAGTATCTAATCAAACAGTACAAAAATTATAAGGAAAAAAAAAAACTACAGACCAGTATGCTTAATATACACACAAAAATAAAAGCAAGTGGAATTCAGCAATACATAAAAAAGATAATACATCATAACCAAGTGGCATACAGGCAGTCCCCACGTTATGAACCAGATCCTTTCCTAACTGTGTCTTTAAGTCAAATTTGTAGGTAAGTCGGAATGGATGCATATAGTTCTTATTTAGCCTTAATTTAGTGCAAGAAAAGGCTCAGCCTTTTCAGTAATTTAAAAGCTGTACCTGCAGCAAGTGAAGGTGACTGTGATGAAGAATTTTTTGAGTAGGGGTTGGTTCAATCTTTTCAGTGAGGGCAAATTTACACACCATTAAAGGGCAAGTATGAGTTGTCCTTTAGTCCTAAATTCATAACCCAGGGGACTGCCTGTGTTCAGAAATACAAGGTTGATTTAACATTCAAAAATCAGTCAACACATCTTACAGAAAACTTCCAAATAATATGCGTAGATACTCCTCCCCTCCAGGAGGAGGGCAAGAGAAGCGAAATTTCCTCCCCTCCTCTTGAGGGTAGACTAGAATTAGTGACTTGCTTCCAAAGAATAGAGTGGAGAAAGGAGAAAAAATAATAACTTTACAGTGACAAAACCTAGTAAACACTACCTCACCCAAACGATGAAGTTTAACAGCACCAGGGATGTCACGTGACTATCACGTCCCCAGTGGTATGATGTGATAAGGACACTTCATCTCTGTGATATTCTTTCCAAAAACTCATAATCTCAGTCTAATCATGATAAAAATATCAAACTCAGATTAGGAGGCATTCAGGAGGATGCCAGGCCAGTACTTCTTAAGACTGTCAACGTCATGAAACACAAGGAAAGACTGAGAATCGTTACAGAATGCAAGAGACTGGGGAAACGTGACAACTAAGTACAATGTGGTGCCCTGGACTGGATCCTGGAATAAAAATAGGGCATGAGTAAAAAAAAAACGGTAAAATCCAAATAAAGTCTGTAGTACAGTTAATAGTTTTTTTTTTTAAGTCAATTTAATTTGCATTAATAAAATAACAGATAAAAACCATACAATTATCTCAACAGATGTCGAAAAAGTATTGACAAAATTCAACACCCATTTAAGATTTCTTTTTTTAATCTCACAAACTAGAAATAGAAAAGAACAACTTCAATTTGATGGAAAAACCTACAGCTAACATACTTGGTGGTGAAATACTAAACATTTCCCTCTGAGATCAAAAACAAGGCAAAAATGTCTGCCCTTGATGTTTTTATTTCACATAATACTGGAGGTCCTAGTTAATGCAATAAAGCAAGAGAAAAAACTAAAAGGATACAGACTGGAAAGGAAGAATTAAAATTGTCTTTATTAACAAGTGGCGTGATTATTAATTTTTATTATTAAAGATGGTAGCTTTCCCCAATTTCATCTAAAGACACCAGGCAATGTCCATCAAAATCCCAACCAGATTTTTAGTAGACACTGACAAGTTGATTCTAGAAATATATACAGAAATGAAATGTACCTAAAACAGGCATAATAATCTTGAAAAGGAAGAATAAAACTGAAGGATTTACACTGTCTGATTTCATGCTGGAGGCCCTGGGTAGTACAAAAGTTAAATGGCTTAGCTACTAACTGAAAAGGTTGGAGGTTTGAGTCCACCCAGAGGCACCTTGGAAGAAAGGCTTGGCAATCTACTTCCGAAAAATTAGCCACTGAAAACCCTTTGGGGCACAGTTTTACTCTGACACACATGAAGTCTCCATGAATTGTTATCAGCTCCACAGCAATTGGTTTGTTTTTGGATTTCATGCTACAGTAATCAAGATAGTACAGTACTGCATATCAGTGGAACAGAAAAGAGATTCCATAAAGAGACTATCTTAGTTACCTAGTGCTGCTATAGCAGAAATAACAAATGGATGGCTTTAACAGTTTATTCTCTCACAGTCTAGTAGGCTAGAAGTCCAAATTCAGGCGCCAGCTCCAGGGGAAGGCTTTCTCTCTCTCCGTTGGCTATGGAAGAAGGGCCTTGTCATCAATCTTTCCCTGATCCAGGAGCTTGTCAGAGCACGGATCCCGGGTCCAAAGGACACACTCTGCTCCTGGCACTAATTTCTCGGTGGTATGAGGTCCCCGTCTCTTTGCTTGCTTCTTTATTTTATATCTCGAAAGAGACTGACTTAAGACACAACCTAATCTTGTAGATTGGGTCCTGCCTCATTAACATACCTGCCACTAATCCCACCTTATTAACATCACAGAGGCAGGATTTACAACACATAGGAAAACCACATCGGATGACAAAATGGTGGACAATCACACAACACTGCCAATCATGGACTAGCCAAGCTGACACACATTTTTGGGGGAGGCACCATTCAATCCATAACAGAGACCCAAACATCTATGGTCAACTGATTCTCAACACAAGCATCTTGACAATTCAGAGAGAAAAGGAAAGTCTTTACAACAAAAAATGGTGGAACAACAAGATAAACATACGGAAAAAAATGAATCTCATAACACACACACACACAAGTTAGTTGAGACAGATCATAGTCCTGAACTAAAAAGAAACTAGTACCATCAAGCCTCTAGAAGAAAATATAGGACAATATCTTTGCAAATTTGGAGTAAGCAAAGATTTCTTAGGTCACAAAATTGCTTGGTCTTCATCAAAATTAAAAATGTCTTCCCTTGAAAAGATGTTGTTTGCCACTGAGTTGATTCCGACTCATAGGGACCTTATAGGACAGAGTAGAACCACCCCATAGCATTTCTTAGGCTGTAATCTTTATGGTTGCAGATCACCAGGTCTTTTCTCCTGATAAGCCGCTGGGTGGGGTGGAATGGCTGACCTTTCAGTTAGCAGTCAAACACTTGACCTTTGTACTACCAGGACTCCTTCATGAAAAGATAAGCCACAAGATCAGAGAAAATATTCATTATATATATCTTCCAAGGGACTTTATTCAGAATATACAAATATCTATCTATATTTATCTATTCAGAATACATAGTGTGTGTGTATATATATACATATATATTCTATATATACAACAGACAATATGTATCCTCTATGTATAATATATAAACTACATATACAGCATGTATACTAAACCAAAACCCATTGCTGTCGAGTTGATTCCAACTCATAGCAACCCCACAGGACAGTGTAGAACTGCTCCATAGGGTTAGCAGCCTTTTGGTTAGCAGCCAAGTTCTTAACTACTGTACAACCAGGGCTACTGCAGCATATACAGACAATAATAAAAAGAAAAACAACCCTCTTTTTTAAAAAATAAACTCAGATAAAAAAATATACATACGAAAGTCCAATAAGCACATGGAATGGTGTTCAACATTAGTCATCAGGGAAATGCAAACTGAAACCACACAGAGATAACATTTCACATCCATTCCCAAACCAAACCACACCCATTGCCGTGGAATCAATTCGGACTCACAGTGATCCTATATAGGACAGGGAAGAAGTGCCCCATAGGGGTTCCAAGGCTGTCACCTTCTATGGAAGCAGACTGCCACATCTTTCTCCCATAGAGCAGCTGGTGAGTTTCAACTGTCAACCTTTCCATTAGCAGCAGAGCGCTTAACCTCTGTGCCACCAGGGCTCCTTTTGCATCCACTAGAAAGAATAAACTGAACGATGGGGAACAACTGGGACTCTCATACATTACCAGTGGGAGTGTCAAATGGTACAACCACTTTGGAAAACCATTTGGCTGCTTTTTATAAAACAAACATTCTTCTACCTTATGTCTCAGCAATTCCACTCCTAGTTAATAACCAGAATAAATGAAAACATATCCACAAAAAATGTTTAATAATGTTTATATAGTAGCTTTATTCATAAAACAAAAACTGGAAACAACCAAATATCTATCATCAGAAAAAACAAATAACGTATATCCATAAAATGGAATGAACTACTGATATATGCAACTATTTGGATGAATCTAAAAACACTGTTTAGCAAAAGAAGCTAGATATAAGAATGCATACTATAGGATTACATTTATATGAAGTTTCAGAATAGAAAAGACTAATTTAAGTTAGCAGAAAAAAGAACAGTGCTTGCCTCTAAAAAGAAAGAAGAGGAAACTTTCTGAGGTAATAATGAAAATGCTTGCTTATTTTGATTTGAAAGATAGTAACTTAGATGTACTCACCAGCTGCTCCTCGGGAGAAAAGACCTGGTGAGCTGCTCCCATAAAGATATCAGCCTAGGAAATGGGGCAGTTCTACTCTGTCCTATGGGGTCACTATGAGTTGGAATCCACTTGATGGCATATAACAAAAACGTAGATGTAGAGGAGCCAGGGTGGCACAATGGTTAAGCATTCAGCTGCTAACTGAAAGATCAATGGTTTGAATCCACCAGCCACTCTGCAGGAGAAAAGACCTGGAAATTTCCCATAAAGGTTACAGGCTAGGATACTCTATGGGGCAGTTCTACCCTGTTCTACAGGGTCGCTACAAATTGGAACTAACTCAATGGTACACAGCAACAACGACTTAGACGTATGTGAGGTATTATTGGTGGTTCAATGGTAGAATTCTCGCCTTCCATACAGGAGACCTGGGCTGGAACCCCGCCAATGCACCTCATGCAGAGCCACCACCCATCTGAAGGACTGTGTGTTGCTATGATGCTAAACAGGTTTCAGTGGAACTTCCCGACTATGATGGACTAGGAAGAAAGGCCTGAAGATCTACTTCCAAAAATCAGCCAATGAAAACCTTATGGATCACAACGGTCTAATCACAGCGATGGCACAGAACCAGGCAGAATTTTATTCTGTTGTGCATGGGGTCATCATGCCTGGATGGTAGCTAACAACAAAAACTTGGATGTATACATGTATCAAAACTCACTCAACTGCACCCTTAATATCTGTGCATATCACTGAATGTAAATGCTATCACAATTTTAAAAATAAATGTTTTAAACGCAAAGATTTTTCTTGAAACTCTCATTTCTTCCAAATACTTGTCAAAATTATCTAAAATAACAAGACCTCTTAACAAAGACAATACCACAAATGGCACTAATGTGGCCATGTAATTAGAAAGGCCTGGTATTTAGTCTTTATAATTAGATCTAACTTATTTCGAGTATAGTGATTGCTTTGTATTAACCAAGCAAGAACATAAGTTAAATAAAAGGAGTTACCTAAATTAGGCTTTTCAATTGAAGTTATTTCAATATTTTTTAGTTCTATAATCTAAATTCTAATATGGACCTTAGCACAGCTCCTAGAATGAAGTTATCTGAAAGACTGCAATGTGGTATCTGATGGTTTTGCACAATCCAGAGCAATGCATGCTGCAACACAAGATGGAGCACAAAGGAATGGTTTAGCAACACTTTGTAGACTACCATGGATTGAATTGTGTCCCCTGGAAATAAGTGTCAACTTGGCTAGGCGATGATTCCCAGTACCATATGACTGTCCACCATTTTGTCATCTGATGTGATTTCCCTGCATGCTGTAAATCCTACCTCTATGATGTCGATGAGATGGGATTAGCGTCAGTTATGTAAACTCAATAAACAAGATTAGACTGTGTTTTAAGCCGATCTCTTTTGAGATATAAATGAGAGAAGTGAGCAGAGAGAGATGGGGACCTCATACCACCAAGAAAACCGTGCTGGGAACAGAGCACGTCCTTCACACCTGAGGTTCCTGTGCAGAGAAGCTCATAGACCAAGGGAAAATTGGTGACAAGGACCTTCATCCAAAACCGACAGAGAGAAAAAGCCCTCCCTTAGAGCTGGCACTCTGAATTTGGACTTCTAGCCTCCCAGACTATGAGAATAAACTTCTCTTTGTTAAAGCCATCCACTTGGGATTTCTGTTACAGCAGCACTAGATAACTATGACACAGACATTTCAGAATGTAGGTCAAAGAACTAGAAAGACAACAAAACACAGGTTTTTGTGGCAAATTAAAACTATTACTCATACCTGCAGGTTATATAATTTAGAGTTCTAAATTAGATGGGTTGACGTTCCACCAAAACGAATACCAAAAGGTGCTCAAACAGTAAATGACATATACTTCTCAGCACCTGAAACAGTACTATGCATCTACCAAGTTTTCTATAATTATCTTTTTGAACGATATTCAGTGATTCTACCGTAGGTAAGAAAACAAGCCCAAAATACTTGTTGCTAGGGGCAAACATAAGCACATCACCTGCCTCTATAAGGACTATAAAAGTCCTAAAAGCAAAAAGAATTACAAAGAATGTTTAGTCAACAAAAAACAAGTAATGTGAACAAGGAAAATTTAAACTCATAATCAAGGAAAAAAGGATAAAAAAGTAAAAGTATGAATTACTATTTTATATTTAAAATTTAATTATGAGACATAAAGTTTAAAAGATAAAAGCAAATAATGAACCTCCCAACAAATGGTATAAAAGATATTTAATCTAGATGAGTTTTACCTTCTGCTCTATAAAAAGAAAAACATACTGAAAGCTACTCTTAGGAAGCTTTATGTGAGAGTTAACAGCAACTAAAAAGCACAGGAGTTTAATGATTGTAAACTATAGTTCTCTGGCTTCCAAATTAAAGGGCCAAAATGTTAAAACCCTGTATTTACTTGTTTCTTCAAAGGAATGAGAGTACTGCTTTACTTATAAAAGTAATTTTTCTCATACTAAAATTTTTTAAATTGAGAAAATTCTGGAGTACAAAGTATAATCCCACTCCCAAGAGGTAATCACTATTGCCATTTTTGTCTTCATCCAAACTTTTTTTTTTAAATACTTTTGTATATACACACACACACATTTAGATACGTGAAGTTACGGAGGCAGTTTGGAGGAAGGGATTATATTATCTTGCTCTTTTCACTTAATTTATCACGAGCATCCTTCCATATCATATAGAGAGCTAAAGCATCATTCGGTACACTGTATTCTGCTGGACGGTTATAACATCATTTATTTAATCCTCTAGAAAAATTTACATTGGTTCCATTTATTTTCAATGCTGCAAACAAATACTCGGCAATATGTCTCTGAATACATCTTAGGTTAATTCTTTTGAATAAATTCTTCAAAGTGGAATTACTGAGTAAACAGACAGGTGCTTTAAAGCTTTTGATACTGTCAAAAACAGTGAAGACTCTGAGATTTTACCCTTTTTTTTGTCACAGTTGCATGGAGGCTATTAAAAGAAATAAGACTACTGGTCAGAGACATAGGACAATTTATTACTTATGATCAGAGCAATAGCCAGAGTCTCAGCATTTTTGTGCTTGAGCCTCATTCCTACTAGGCAAAGTGAAGAGGACCGGATGACACCTGCACACATGGGGTTGTGTTACAGGAGAGGAACCCTCAAGCTTAAGGATCTTGGATCTTTTATAATGGCCAGTAAGCATGCTTGCCCTTCGCTCTGGGGGAAGACACTATCTCTATCTTTCAGGTTGTTCACTATACAAACATCCTTGAAAAGATGATCCAGAACAAAGGGCTGCCAGGGCTTTGCTCGTAAAACACGCAGACACCTGAAAGGGCTGTGGAGAATTATCTCCTGACAGATAAATATTTCCAGAACGCTCCCCACCTGAATACTCCTGACCAATAACTCTGATCTTTGCCAATATTAAAACAGGTTAAAATTCTCAATTTTACTTGATTTTTATTTTCTTGAATATCTTTTTATAGGTTTATTGGTCGTTTGCTTACTTTGTTTTTTAATTACTTTCTCACATTATTTGTCCTTTTTTCTATAGGTGACCTCATCTGTATACTGAATATATCTGTATATTGAATATATGAAATCTTACATCACGCATACCGAATATATTAACTTTATATAATGAATATATTAATTCTTAGACTCTCATGTAAATATTTATCCAAATATGTCATTTGTTTAAGCTTTGTTTTTGGCACATTTGTATATGATCAGATCACACTTTTTCCTTTATGGTTGCATTATAAAAGCCTATACCACGGACTACCAAAATAATGAACAAATCTGTCTTGGAAGAAGCGAGGATAGCAAGACTTCATCTCACATACTATGGACATATTATCAGGAGGGACCAGTCCCTGGAGAACAACATCATGCTTGGTAAAGTAGAGGGCCAGCGAAAGAGAGGAGGAACACCTTCAACGAGATGGACTGACACCATGGCTGCAACGATGGGTTGAAGCATAGCATGATTTTGAGGATGACACAGGACCGGGCAGTGTTTTGTTGTATGTAGGGTAGCCAGCTACAGTCATTTGACTAAGGTTTAATTATGACATGTTTACAGCAGAGTTGTATGAGAACGCTGGGAAACGTCTTTAAAGGGCGAGTATGGGCCTTTTTTAGTCTGTCTTCCTGCAATCAACTGCTTGGACTGTAGACCATAATAAAAGCAACAGCCTTGGAAGTATACAATGGAATCTGGAAAAAGCCTGGGTACCTAGTTACTGTGTAAAGCCAACATCAGATCTGAAATGTCCTCTGTAATTTTTTGACATTAGCAAGAAATAAATTTCTATTATTTGGTAGGTTTCCTGTTTTACAGCTAGTTAAACTTAATGCTAAAACACTACGATTACAACAGTTTCTTCTAATATTTTTACAGTTTGCAGTGTGTGTACATGCATGTGTGTATGCATATATGTACATGTGTATGTTTATTTATTTATTTTAAACAATGAAATCTTTAATCAATCTGAGATCCATATTGGTACAAGGTATAAAGTAAGGATCTCACTTTTCCCCAAATTATTAATCCTTTGTAAACCTGAAATTCTGTGGTTCCATTCACTCTAACAATGAAACCATGATAGAGGTATCTGTATTTTATTCTCACATACTATGAGCTCATTTTTTTAGTCTGGGTCTGATTACTAATGTCCCTTCCCATCTCCTTATTTGGGAGAAAATATAATGCTCCAAAAATCTCTCTCTCTCCCTTTCTCTCACTGGGACTGCAAATAACAAGGAAAATACCAAGTCCTAATGTCAGTCCTGAGAGTCTATACAAGCTACAAATGACAAGTTCACAAACAACCTAATCCTGTGTCCTGTTGTTTGACTAGAACATCTCACTGGCTCAATCTACTTACATTTACTGTTTACTGGTTTAACAAATATATAATTTACCAAAATTAAGGCAAAATTATCCCAGGCATCCCAAAAGTATTT
Source organism: Trichechus manatus latirostris (assembly GCF_000243295.1). NCBI lineage: Eukaryota > Metazoa > Chordata > Mammalia > Sirenia > Trichechidae > Trichechus > Trichechus manatus. Next base: position 19,405,062 of record NW_004443956.1, on the reverse strand, counting down.
GCCTTCTAAAGACACTAAAAACAGAAGTCAGAACTACCATTTTTAAAACAGTAACCCTATTTTAACATTTTAACGACTACAGTTCAGGAATTAAAGTTTGAAATATCTAGATCTACAAGCAATATTCTGTCACTTCCAGAAGTACCCACACAATGTTAACTTTTATAACATCCTTATTCTTTAGTTGCTTTACATTAACAGTTTATATCTCCACAGGCTGTGTGAAGATGAAAATCTAAAAAACATTTTCCCATTCTGAAAGTGCTACAGAGACAATACATTATCAGAGAAGAGTAAGGAGAGTATTAATATTATCTAAAAAACTGAAAGAATAAACAATAGGGAAAAATCAATGAAATTAATTTCCTAACTTCAAAGTACCACAAACTAATAAAAATGATGTGAAATTGATAAAAAAGGCAATACAAAAACAAGGGAAACGCTTGGGAGAATTCTATCGACATCTCTGATTTATATTATCTGTTTTAAGGGACTTTATTAAGTTACTTAGAGATTCACTTAATAGTACTTTGAAAATATCAAATACAATTTAAGATATCAAATTAAAATGTTATAAATGTCCAAAAAAGATTTATGTTAAAGACTAAAATGCTAAAATGGATAAATTTTAATGTATGTCATAAACTTGGACAATATATATGCCCATACATATATATGTATGTATATACATATCTGTGTACGTATGTACTTATGTGTAACTATAGCAGAAAAGGAAAAAAAATAAAAGCACCAATTTCCTCATCCGTCATTTTGAAAGATTCAAAAAGATACCACTGAAAGTTGAAAAATAAAAAGATGCCTTCTGACTATTAATAAAGACATAAAGATAACCATAAAAAGACATAAAAATTACATTAAAGCTCATGAAAAATTAAGAGGTGACAGAAAGGGGTTGGGAAGCAGTGTAACCAAGCTAAACTGAAGTTTCTCATTCAATAGTAAGAAGACAACAGAAACTATCTAAGTTTATAAAACAACAACAACAAAATACAGGTACATTACAGAGAAGAAGGGATGGGGAGCTTTAATTTTCAAGTTATTTTGTGCTGTTGGAATTTTTTAAATATATCATGTGCAAACTTCCTTAATTTAGGAGTTTTTAAATAGTCATACTCTATAAAAAGCTATCTAATATACAGGTAAGACTTGGGCAGGTTTCTATGTATGCAAACATGGAAACATCAACCAACTCTGTAGAACTCAAATTTTGTTATTTCCTAATGATTTCTTAGTCATATCTCCCACTGGTCTTTGAAAAAAAGGATTAATTGCCATTCTTCTGATTCAATAAAGATATCTAGTATGAGGTAACAAATTCACGTCTATGTATTCAACATTGATGGAAGGACAGGAAAAAGCGAGGGAGGGAGGAAAAGAAGAAGGAAGGGAAAGAAAAAGAATAATCAATAGGTAAACGTTCTCTGATTAAAAAAAAGTTTTCAAAACTGTAGCTCTAGCCCTGGTGGCACAGTGTTTAAGAGCTCAGCTGCTAACCAAAAGGTCGGCAATTCGAATCCACCAACCTCTCCTTGGAAACCCTCTGGGGCAGTTCTACTCTTACAGTGTCGCTATGAACTGGAATCAACTTGATGGCAACAGGTAGAACTAAATTGCTTCTCACTTCCAGAATGAAGACCACAAATAAAAACAGCAAAAATGAATACCTACGTGAAGTGTGACACTAATAAAAAGAAATGTCCTTTTTATATGTAATATAATTTTTTAAATGTCATATGCCAAATACTTATATTTTATAGCGTTACTCATGTGAATTACACAACAAATAAAACAGTTTTTACTTGGAATTATAGAAGAACTAAACCACATGGCTATACCCTGAATATATGTAGAAAATGTACATAAATATGCATGTAAACAGAAAAGAAAACGTTAACAGTGATTAATTACCTCTTGGTGGGTTTTTCTTTATCCCTTTTCTCTGCATCCTTTTCCAAGCATGTATAACTTTTACAACTGAGTGGGAGGTGGGGGTGAGAATATATTTTTACGTCTGAAAATCTCTCTTCTATTACTTTCAAATATCAAAACTATTTTTATGCCCCCAAGTAGGACACCCACAAGAAGGAGAGTAAAAACAAACAAAAGCAGCCCAAGGAACCAAGACAATGCTAAAGAACTGAAAAGTCATAAACATTAAGTAAGAAATGGCTCTATTAATTACTACACTATTCTAACTTACTGATGAACCTACTAGACCAGAGGTTCAAAGACACCAGAAACCACGTGTCTTGTTCACCACTGTATCCCTACAGCACTCTAACACAAACCTAGATCAAACTACAAAAGGACAGTTTAGGCAAAAGACATTTAAGAAGTCATTAAAAGGGGGAAGAAAGCAGACATGGCTGCTGTGGAGACCACTGTAGGTGGTGAAGAGTTGAGAGAGAAATCACAGAAGAGTCAGTAGAATTTGGGTGGACAAAGGGGTTAACAGACATCAACTAGAAGCTTTAAGATATTTCCACTGAGAGGGAGCGAGGGCACAAAGGTACTGAGAAAGGAAAGCAAAGAGGAAACATACAACCATCATTCATTAATCCTGGCATAAAAATATCAGGGTTTTTAACTCAAAATGGATCAAAGACCTAAACATAAAACCTAAAACGATAAAGACTATGGAAGAAAAACTAGGGACAATGCTAGGGGCTTTAATACATGGCATAAATTCAATAGAAACCGTAACTAACAACACACATACACCAAAAGATAAACTAGATAACCAGAAACTCCTAAAAATTAAACACTTATGCTCATCAAAAAACTTCACCAAGAAAGTAAAAGGAGAACTTAGAGACTGGGAAAAAACGTTTGGCTATGACACATCCAACAAGAGTCTAACCTCTAAAATTTATACACTGCTTCAACACCTCGATAACAAAAAGACAATCCAATTTAAAAAAGGGCGACGGACATGAACAGACACTTCATCAAAGAAGACATTCAAGTAGCTAACAGACACATGAGGAAATGGTCGGCATCATTAGCCATTAGAGAAATGCAAATCAAAACTACAATGAGATACCATCTCATGCCGACATCACTGACATAAATCAAAAACACAGAAAATAACAAACGTTGGAAAGGTTGCGGGGAGATTGGAACTTTTGTGCACTGCTGGTCAGAATGTAAAATGGTACAATCACTATGGAAAACGATATGGTGTCTCCTTAAAAAACTAGAAATAGAAATACTACAGGATCCAGCAATCTCACTTCTAGGAATATATCCTAGAGAAATAAGAGCCATCACATGAATAGACACATGCACATCCACGTTCACAGCAGCATTATTCACAGTAGCAAAAAGATGGAAACAACCTAAGTGTCCATCAACGGATGAATGGATAAACAAATTACTGTACATATGCACAATGGAATAGTATGCAACAACAAAGAACAATGATGAATTCACAAAACATCTCACAACATAGGTGATTCTGGAAGGCATTATGCTGAATGAAATAAGCCAATCACAAAAGAACAAATATTGTATAAGACCACTTTTACAAAAAACCACGAAAAAGTTTACACACAGAAAAAAACCAGTCTTTGATGGTTCTCGAAGAAGAAGAGGAGTGGGGAGGAGAAATTACTAACTAGATAGTGGACAAGTGTTAACTCTGGTGAAAGGAAAGACAGCACACAACATAGGGGAAGTCAGCACAATCTGACCAAGGCAAAGCCATAGACACTTCCTAGACACATCCAAACACCCTGAAGGACCGAGTTACTGGAGCTGAGGGTTGGGGACCATGGTCCCGTGGGGCATCTTGGTCAACTGGCATAACAAAGTTCATAAAGAAAATATTCTACATCCTACTCTGATGAGTAGCATCTGGGGTCTTAAAAGCTTGCAAGCGACCATCTAAAATATATCTATTGGTCCCACCATGTTAGGAGCAAACGAGAATGAAGAAAACCAAAGGTACAAGGAAAATATTAGTCCAAAGGACTAATGGACCACATGAACCACAGTCTCCACCAGCCTGAGCCCAGAAGAACTAGATGGTGCCCGGCTACACCACCGACCCCTCTGGCAGGGATCACTACAGAGGGGCCTGGACAGAGCAGGAGAAAAATGTAGAACAAAATTCAAATTCACAAAAAAAAACCACACTTACTGGTCTGACAGAGACTAGAGGAATCCCCAAGACTATGATCCCCTGACATCCTGCTAACTGAGAACTAAAACCACAACCAAAGTCCACCGTTCAGCCAAAGATTAGACAGGCCTATGAGACAAAAAAATAACAGAAATAAGGAACGCGTTTCTTAGTTCAATCAAGTATACGAGATCAAATGGGCACCTGCCTAAAAGCAAAGATGAGAAGGCAGGAAAGGACAGGAAAATCGGACAAATGGACACAGAGAACTCGGGGTGGAAACGGAAAGAAGCAGAATGCTGACACATTCCAGGGATTGCACCCAATGTCATAAAATAATTTGTGTATAAATTTTTGAATGAGAAACTAATTTGCACTGTAACCTTTCACCTAAAACACAAAAAATTTTTAAAAATCAGAATTTTTCAGAAGAAACTGCAATGTTGGGGAGTCAAAGAGGAACGAGCAGAAGCGGGGGTATGGGAGTTCTGGGAATTCATATCTCAACACTTTAGTTATACAGTGACAGGTTATCCTGTACCAAGTACAGCAATGTATACAGTAACCAAAAAGAAAAGAAAAGAAAAGAAAAAAAAAAAAACACCACCTGCTGCCTGTTGAGTCAATTCCAACTTATAGCGACCTTATACATCAGAGTATAAACTGCCCCACAGGGTTTCCAAGCAGAGGCTGGTGGATTCGAACTGCTAACAATGTATACAGTAGTGCATATCAAATTGTACAACTAAGTTTAGACCAATGAGAAACCATCCTATACTAGTAACTCCAAATTACTTCTGGAAGGATGTGTCTGTGTCAAATAAAAATGGGCAATTTATACACAAAATAAAGAAGATGAGCTCAGGGAGGCCACCCAAGTGAAGCTGGAACCCAGAAGGTTTGAGGCCAAGCAAGACCTGAGTCAGGCAGAATTCAATTACGTCCTGGGAGACTTTTATAAAAGAGAGGTTGAGAAAATAAATAAATACACTGGGGAAAATGGGAGCCAGACTTCCTACTGTAGGACAAAAGAGTATGAATTCATGGTTTTCAATAAACATAAATAGATACGGAATGAATACAGATATAATCATGAGGGCTGGAAGCAATAATACTCCAGAAGCAATGAGCATGCCACGTGCCCCGATCTTGAATTCTGAGTGAGTCATGAGTACAGCACAGCATCAATTCTTGAGTCGTCTTGCCAAATATGCAAGGTCTGAGGAAAATAAGGGATGAATCCTGGCTGAAGGTCATTCTACAAAATTAAAGGCCCTATTCAAAGACTTTCAAGGACATACGACACAGGGAAAGACTGAGGAGCTTCTGCAGAATGAAGGAGACTGATGAAACAGGACAATGAAATACAACACATATTCCTGAAGAAAGGATCTTGGATCAGAAAGAAAAATGAGACATTATTAGCACACTGGCAAAATTTGAATGACCCGTGTGGAATGGATAGCAGTGTTGTATCCATGCTGATTTTTTTGACTGAGACACTTCATGAGGAGTAGAAGAGTATCCTTGGGTTTTGGGGAGGTACACACTGGAGAATTAGGGCTGATGGACATTATGTCAGAAAAAGACTAGAGAGAGAGAAAGGCTGATGAAACAAATGTGGCAAACTGTTAACAATTTTAGGGGGGATGAAATTCTTTGTACTGTTCTTGCAGCTTTTTTATATGCTTGCAACTATTTCAAAATAAAATTTTTAATTTGAGACTAAATAGATAATGATCATGGCAGATTATAACCTACTGAATAAAACAGGAATCCATGAGTAGGCAGTTGGGTGGAAGAGAAAGTTGTTCCTGCAGTACAATGCCAACTAAGAAATGTAGAAGAAATATGGAATTTTCAAAAATCACCGTTTGGCAATTATCACAGTAACACTTGATTCTTGATTCAAGCAAGAATCATCAACGAATGGATGCTAAAGCTAGTGGATAAAAATCTGATAAAGTCTCAAAATTTCTCACTGCAAAGTAATATTTATTACAAAGGGAAAAAATATAACTTTACTATGGAGAAATCTTATCAACAGCACCTTAACCAGGTGCTCAAAGTTAACAGCACTAATAATGGGACAAATAAGGTATCTTGTTTCATGTGACAGGATACAATGAGAACACTGCATTATTTCTATATTCTTGCCAAAAATGCAAAAACAGAATTTAATCATTTAAGAAAAACCAAACCAATGAAAAAGTGAGGAACAGTTTCAGACTGAAAGAGACTAAAAGGACATGACAACTAAATGCAATGTTTGAGCTTGCACTGGATTATTTTGCTAAAGAGGCCATTTTCCCAAAAATGGACAACTAGAAAATTCTGAATAAAGATCTATAGATTAGATCACATTAGTGTGTCAATGTAACTATCTGATTTTGATCGTTGTACTTCAATTACACAGAGGGATATCTCTGTAGGAAATGCATGCTAAAGTATTCAGGGTATAGGCATCATATCTACCACTTACTCTCAAATGGCTCAGGTAAAATGTGTGTATACGTATGTGTGCGTGTGTAGAACTACAACTGGAGAATCTCAGTGACTGATGTTTTATACTATTCTTGTTATCTTTTCTCTAAATTTCAAAGTTAAAAAGGAGAAGGGAGAAAGGGAAGGAAGGCAAAAAGAAAAAATCAAATTTAGCTTGTTGGTGAAGAAAAAAGGATGTGTCCAAGGAAAGTGTTTCTGGTTCTGTATACAGCTTAAGTGTTCATATACGATATATATGTCATATATACCTTTTATTATATATAAAGATCATATATTGCAAAAGAGAAATGATATATTAAATATTATTTTACATTACATATTATACTATATTATAAAAGAGAAATGGTAAAATGTTTGGCAGACTGCTCCTAAAGATTTGGAGTAATATCTAAAGTAAATGAGCTAAGCCAATGAAATACCAGTTTTCAAGATCTCTTAATAAGAGAGAGGAAAAAAGGGTTAAGATAAATACCTGAGAAAAAACATTAATAAAAATTTTTTTTTTTAAATCAACAAGCCACAAGACTGTCAAATGATTTTCTGGCTTTCATGCTTGGCCCACAAGAGCAGTTTCTAAGGTCACACAACAGACTCTGTTTAACCCTATGTCCCACATAGTCTCTATTAGTCCAAACCACATCTACTTTCAAGACCTAACTGAAAAGTTACCTCTTCCATAAAGCCTCAGTGACTCCCAACCCTCTTTTTCCAACTCACTCAGACACACACCCAGCCCATGTATTCTCTTTCTGTGAGCTCCCAAAGCACTTTATCGGAACCTCTCTTGGGAGATTTTGCTTTTTCTAATTTACATCAAAGGAATTTACACCCGCCTTGCAGCAGTTAAGAGCTAAGTCTGCTAACCAAAAGATCAGCAGTTTGAATCCACCAGTCACTCCTTGGAAACCCTACGGGGCAAGCTCTACTCTGTCCTATAGGGTCGCTATGAGTCGGAATCGACTCGAGGGCAATGGGTTTTCTGGTTTTCCTTCCCCTATATCAGAATGCAAGTTCCTTGAGAGCAGGAATCAAACTTGATCCATCCTTGTTTCTTCAACACCTAAGCCAGCACCTGAAACACAGGGAACCTTGCAGTTTTTCTGAATAATGATCAAAATTAACTAATGTTCACAATGATTTACTGTTATTGTAAGGTGCCATCAAGTCGGTTCCGACTCATAGCGACCCTATGTACAAAAGAATTGAAACACTGCCCGGTCCTGCATCATCCTCATAATCGTTGCTATGTTCAAGCCCACTACTGCAACCACTGTTTGTCAATCCATCTCGTTGAGGGTCTTCCTCGTTTTCGCCAACGCTTTACTTTACCAAGCGTGATGTCCTTCTCGAGGGACTGGTCCCTCCTGATAACATATCCAAAATACATGAGACAAAGTCTCGCCATCCTTGCTTCTAAGGGGCATTCTGGCTGTACTTCTTCCAAGACAGACTTGTTCATTCTTCTGACAGTCCAAAGTATATTCAATATTCTTCACCAACACCATAATTCAAAGTCTTCTTCAGTCTTCCTTATTCGCTGCCCAGCTTTTGCATGCATATGAGGTAGTTAAAAATATCATGGCTTGGGTCAGGTGCACCTTAGTCCTCAAAGTGACATCTTTGCTTTTTAACACTTTAAAGAAGTCTTTTGCAGCAGATTTGCCCAATGCAATACGTTGTCTGCTTTCCTGACTACTGCTTTTGTGGGCACCCAAGTAAAATGAAATCCTTGACAACTTCAATTATTTTCTCCGTTTATCACGATGTTGCTTACTGGTCTAGCTGTGAGGACTTCTGTTTTCTTTATGTTGAAGTGTAATCCATACTTGAAGGCTGTAGTCTTTGATCTTCATCAATAAGTACTTCAAAGTCCTCCTCACTTTCAGCAAGCAAGGTCGTGTCATCTGCATATTGCAGGTTGTTAATGGGTCTTCCTCCAATCCTGATACCACGTTCTTCTTCGTACAGTCCAGATTCTCGGATTATCTGCTCAGCATACAGACTGAATAAGTACGGTGAAAGGATAAAACCCTGATTAAGAGTTATCACAATGATAACCCTTAGTCAATCAGGAAAGGTTAAAAATAATTATAGGTCTCCTTTCGAGGGAGTAATACGCACAACACATTTTCCTGAAACATCTACCCCACCCCCATGAGACATTTCAAACAGTTCAACTCTCAAACGGCGAACAGCTGTCTGGAAAACAGCTCATCAGGACTCACTTCCCATAGAGTCTAGAAAGCTAAGGATTTTACTACACTCAATAGTTCCAAGAAGAGATGCATCAACTTTTCACTAATGCTAAGTAGACGCTCATTTTAAATCTGAAAGGAAAAAGAAAGAAAGGAACAGCAACTTTTGGACTCTTTAAAAGATTAACAAGTACCTCTTCAGTTTCAGGAGCAACCTGGGAATCAGTAATCTCATCTAATTTATCTTCAGCAACATAGTCTTCCTGTTTTTGCATCCCTTGTTGCCCACCATAAGCCTGCAAGTATTCTTCATCCTAACAGCCATTAAAGAGAAAACAAGTTTTTCTCACACATCTTTTGGGTTTTTTTTTTTTAAGCACTTTTCATCTTTATGACTCATGCTTAATTATTTTAGCATATTTGACTATGACAATTTACCTGACTGAGCACAAGGCAGCACAAAGACAGAACGTAACCTCCTCTAAGTATTAATGGGAACAAAGCACATCATGCTCACCCAGTGCTAAGGTTAGACGTGAGGTTCTGCTTCAAACTTAAAAGCGTCCTGTTAAACAGCTCTTCTTAAAAGTAATACAAAGAAAAAAGGATAATCTTAAAAGGAAATTACGCATGCGTTATCGTAAAAGAACTCAGTTAGCAATAAGGACTCTGAAATTATACCCAATGCTCAGAATTTTTTATCGCAATAAAAAACAACAAAATTATGGGGAATTCAATTTAACATCTGTGTTTTTTAAAAATCACACATTAATATTAGTTTCTCCATTAGGCTTCTCCCTTGAATGAGAGGGTTGATTCCAGGTTTTGTATAAAATGTAAAAAGCATATCACAGGCAGATATCCTTCACAGTACACAGAATGCAGCAGGCAGGCTGGGTGGAGACTACCAAAATTGTGAACGAAAGGCCTCTATTGGTACTAACAAGTAACAAGATCGGAGTTCTCAATTTTTTTCCAGTCTCCCTTTCCCACTCAGTGGAGGTGATTTTCCCAGTGTCCCTAGCCACTTGCTAAAAATGAACAGTGAAATGGTTGTATGGCAGGCAACAAAGAACAGACAATCTAAGGAAAGTGAACAATAGTATACAACAGCATCAACTACAACCCTAAAGAAAAACAGATGTATTTAAGGTGAAAAACCACTTTAGTTCCCACAACTACCTCTCAAGACCCTCTGAACACAATGCATTTTACTTTTCAGAAGAAACTGTTAGCATCCTATTAAAAAGAACAACTATCAATACCCATGTCAGATTTCAAATAAGGCCAAACAATGCTAATCAAAATTTTCAGGCAATTTACAATGGAGTATAGTATATACACTGCAGGATTCTCACAGGGAAACAAAAATCTAGTACCCTTTACATAAATTATTAACTGAAACTGTTTTTATAGAACACTGTTTTATGGAATTTCAATCTATGTGAAAGTCCCTAGAATAAACTGATTGCACTTTATAATAAAGTATAAATCACTCAACAAATTTTTCAAGTATTTTGTTAAATAATAAGCAGTACACATTCCTTACTAATATAAGAGCAAAGGTCTTAAATCAAATCAGAATTCACTCTTAAGAATAAAACCTGTTGCTGTCAAGTCGATTCTGACTCATAGCGAACCTACAGGACAGCACCAGCAAAATTCGCAAAACTTAAGGATTTTTTCTTACATTTTGGTACAACAGGAAAGGACACCAGGGTTGTAGTACCAGTTGTTTCAATGTCTTTGACTTCAGTTCCTTCATGTGTAAAATTAAGTGTCCCTTCCAATTGTAAAGTTCTATAGTTTTATGATTCTACTTCCAGATTATCTGCAAAAATCCCTCTGTGAGATTTTGCGGGTGACCTCTAATAGAAAGTGCTCATGATCAGCACCTCAGAGTTCAACTCTGGTTTCAAGAGTACAGGTTAACAGATACTAACTAGGACAAAGAACTACAGTTAAATAAACCATTTAATAAACTAAAATACCACTGAGATACAAACAGATTAAAATTTACTCATGTGTTCATCAGTACAATGATAGATAAATAAATAATTTGTTCATCAGTAACAGCCTAAGAAAATGAGAGGCTTCCATTGCAGAGCAAGAAGTGACTATCTTACAGTTTAATTCTGTGTATCTCCTCCTACCCAAAGAAGAGGTAATTCCAGACTGTACCACTGCGATAACTAAAAATAAACCAGTAATCTTAAAGAAATAGGAAAAAAAGAAAAAGAATGGCCATCGCTATAAAGCTAGATATAGTAAGGTGAGCTAATACTTCTTACAAAAGACAACTACAGCTCCCTATGAAAACATAAGCACACTTTCAGAACTGCTAAGTAAATATTTTTACCTTAAAGTTTTTTAATTCTGAAAAAAATTAATTCCTTTTAATCTGGAAGAGTACTCTTAAATATTTTAAATTGCCATTATTTTTTTCTTTGAGATATCTGAATCTTAGACCACATCATGTTGATGAGTTCAATTTTATGACAACCTAAATGTAACCAAGTTTGACAGTGGAATACAACAGAAGAAAATCACTCGCTTAATCTAAAATATCTTTACAACAAGCTCTACGAGAAGGCAGAGGTAATAACTACCTCCTATTTGGCAGCACACACTGATTCAAGTGCTTCCACACTGTGATTTGTCCCACTAAATTCTAAGTTCACTGAGGGCAGGGACCATGTTTCATGTTTTGTCAATATTTGTGCCCCCAGTGCTTGGAAAGCAATAAAAATATGAACTACAGCATCTGTAAGTGGACAGGACTCCAGAGATCACTGAGTCAATCATCTTATTTTACCGACATTTAAGAGACATAATAAAATACTGTAACTAGGGAATAACTAGGTACATTTCTAAGAGATGTTGACTTAACTTTTAAAAAGCATTTTAAATTATAGTATTCCACTTTAAGAAAACATACCAAATACACCAATAAATCAAATCCATACTGCTAAAGAATTTATTACCCAAAAAAATTATTTCAAGGCTATCTAAACAAGTCCCCATGATGTCTTTTACACGATTCTATTTACCAAAACTAAGTTTACAAACATTTTTTCATTACTATACTGAAAAGCAAGTGTGAAAAAAGAATCATATCACTACTGAGAGACCTGAAAACAATCAAGCCTGGAACTAAATATTCTAAGGTTCCACTTAAACAATTTAATCCCTTTCAAAATTACTCCTATCTACAACAATGATCAAAATTCAGCAATTTCTGAACTTTTTTTTCCCCACAAAATGAAAGCTTACTCTGAACGAAGATAGAAAACAGAAAAACAGCTATTCCTAACGAGAATGAGCTCCATGAGGCCCCTAACTCTTCTCGCCTCCATCGCCATCTCAGCAGGGCCTGCTGCACTTCACCACAATGGAACCCCAGTGTTCCCGAAAAACCTACGATTCCACTACAGCTACTGAGATCATTTTCCGCCCTCATAAATTTCATTATATACTTCTTTAAAAAGCGAATCTTGTCAGTGATGAATTATTAAGACAGATGAGCAATCTTTCACTAGTACCTTTTTCTGACATTTCAACTTAACTTAAAAACTACCTACCAGCATTATCTTTCTGAAATAAAAATCAGCACAATCTTAGTTTCCTGATTACAGATAACAAATTATGTGTGACATTTCCTAAACTAACCTCCAGTCTCTTTATTCAGGTTTTCTCAGTTACAAAAAGGATGAATGAACTGGACATCAATCACTTTGGAATATTAGCACCTTAAAGATGTCTTCAGCAGGTCAATAATCTTTTCACCTTAGAAAGACTTTATCAGATCTTGTCTAAAGCCTGGATAAAAGCTTGCATTAAGTACCTCTAACAATTGACAGTGTATCTCCACCACACAAAGCTGTTTTCTTCCTTAAGGGTGCAATCCTCAAGGTCATGATTCTTTGCAGCCTTCCAGGATGACAAAGGGGCATTACCTCAGGCCAAACAAGCTGTCAACACAAACTTTGTCATAGCTCAGATAAAGAAACTGGCACACAGTGATAATAAGGTCTAATTTCCCTCCCTCCCTAGGGAGGGAAACAGATTTCAAATCAGTCTAAAACACCTATGCACGTGAAGCAATGTTATCTTTACCCATACAAAGGAAAAAAGACTCACTGTAAATTCATCTAAAGGTTCATTGATTTCAATGTCTAACACTTCATCATTGTAAAGCTGTTCCTCCTCTGGCTCTTCCACATATTCTATTTGGTCTTCTGTCAACTCAGCATCATGGCCTTCATACTGTCCTTCTTCTGTGTACTCTTGAGAATACAATTCAGAGCCGTCAGATTTGTGATAAACTATTTCATCCTCTCCTTGTTCGTATTCAGATTCCTGTTCTCCAGACTGGTCATTAGTGTTGTCAGACAGTTCAAATGATGGTACCATGCCAGATGTGGTATTGAGACTAATTGTGATACCCTGAGAACTAGAGAGGACAAAAATACAAAGAACAACACCCAATTAGAGCAGAGCTCAAAATAAATCATTAAGTAAATTTGTTACTACAGAGATTTAAACCACAACTGGTGAAAAGTTATTCCAGTTAACTGATAAACACACATTTACGCCATCAATGACTGAAAACAAAGCTTAATATGCTATAGTGAGTCTGCATCATACGCATACAGCACCACCACTTATCATCAGCTGCAGGTTACCTGACCAATAGAATCAAATCAACCAGATGGTAAAAACAGGTCTGACTGGCAAAAGTCAAATTATATTTCATTTTAATTTTTAGAATAAAAAGGATGGAATCTGTTTTCTAAGATTCTGAAGTAAGAACACGAGTATTATTCTATAAGCAGACACTTGCAGTCAAAATTTTAAGAATAATTAGTTTTCTTTTTAAAATACAGAATGTAAATTATAAACTCCTGTTTAAAAATCAAAATATTAAAAATCTATGTGAAAATACATTTCAATGTTCAAATAAATAAAATTTATACTAGTCACACATTTCCAAAAAGTTAAGACAATAAAAGTGGGTTTAAAAATGCAAAACAAAAAATCATATTCCACCCATTCAATCAGAGCTGCTGAATGCCAAACAATAAAATGCAACACAACAACACTTCAAATGCAAGATTTTGCATATAAATCTAAATTCACACATATTAAATATCCAATCCCAACAAAAACTGAAATATCCCACATACACTTAAAAACATTCTGTGACTAAAAATCTCCAAACATGTATTTCAAAGGCAATCTAACTAACTCAAAACATCAAATAATGATGTCAAAGAATGGAACTGGGAAGTTTAGCTAACTGGCAGATTAAATCAATTTAAACTATATTTTTTACCAGTAAAAATGACTTTCAGTTAGAAAATCTGTTACAAATTTACGGCTCCATAATCGATAGCATATGTTTGTTAATCACATTTATAACCAAGAAGTGTCTGCTTATATTTTCCTGATAAAAGTTTCCTCATAAATTATATTCAAAAATGATTCCACCTACCAGAGTATACTAAATATCTCTCTCTGTTTCTTTTATCTTACTATGTCAACGACAGAAAGATGTTCATTATATTCAGATATTCAACTAGTTTTAAAGTATGCCCAAAGTAATTTCTAAAACAATAACTCAGCAAACAGATATGTAAAAATAAACTGTCTGAAATGAAAACAAAAGCAGCAACATCAACTGCAACCAACACTATTAAAAGAATTCAAATTCATTGCCCTAAATCCAAATAAAGTAATTCTTTAAAAGAGCAGTACATAATCTGTACTGAGCTTTCACAACCTGCACAACAGAACTCAAGGATGTCCTTAAATGCAAGACCTACACTATAGAAAACTATAGAAAAAAATGTTTAGAATGCACTCATACTAAAAGATAATACCACATTATTCAATTATATTCCATTATAAGTATAAATTACAAACAGTTCCTGTTGTTTTAAAGAACATTTTTAATGAGTTAATACTGAGTACCTGAAATTTTCTTCATCTTCATTATCACTCTGTAAAAGATCATCATTCAGCTCTTCATCTGACAAGTCCGACTGATTCTAATTAAAATAAAAAATCTAATTAATGCTTGTCACTTCCATAAAAACACTTGTTACAAAAGTGCAAAATTACAATGACTGGATTGTTTCTAACCTTATGTTATTAAAACATTTGCCACCTAGAAAGTTTTCTGTTTGACATTACCAGTTGACCATTGAGAGATACCATATACAGCAAAGTAACTAATTGTCCTAGGCTAATTTTTAGAAGCTACAGGTAAGTTAGTATAGAAGCATCAAGTATAATAATCATATTTATTCTAATTTCTAAAGGATAAAGAGTCCATTGGTGAATTCCTACAAATAAGATTTTCTTATCATACACAAAAAAGAATGGTATCCTTGTGATTTGACTAACTTTAACACTGTTAGATAACAAAATCTAAAGACTTCACACACACAAAAAGATGTAATTTTAGAAATAAGCATATTTTGGATAATTGGATCACAAATTGATATGTAAGGGGCAATAATAAACTTTGGTTTTTCCCATACAGATAGTACATGAAAATCAATATTACTAGCTCACTTCCTCATTACTGTTCTTCATAGTGCTGCATGCTCATGATATCTTTAAGTATAGACAGGCCAGTAATTTTTTCCAGCTGGTCAAATTTCTACAGTTCCAGATTTTATTAGGTTTAATATATATCAGTATCTTAGATATAAGAAGGGAAAACACACACACTTTCCTCCTCCACTGAAATGGTATATAAATGGCAGAGTGGTATATATAAATTAGCACACACCCCTATGAAAGACAGTCAAGACACACATACACATACACACACTCTGGCTCTCTCTCCTTAAAGAATGAGGCATTCAGACAAATAAAAGAGAAATACGGTATCTGGAGTCTTTAATAGAAAGAAAAGGTAAAGAGAAAAACTGGTCTGATTTCCTATTTAAAGAAAAGATGAAACAAACAGTCTTCTTCTGGCATTTTACAACTTTATGAAAATGGGCTTCTCAAACTTGTCTGTGTACTTTTCGTTACAGTATTTTAAATATAAACCAAAACTAATCAACTGCATTAATATTTCATAAGGAAGTAGTCCCAAGGGTCTCCACCAAGTCACTAACATAGTAAGATAAAATAACCCAGGTCATGTAGTCAAGTTTACCTGAAGAAAGGAGATGGAGGGGGCAGAGTCAACATAGCGCTTTAGACAGAAGCACCACGCCATCCCCCCACAGCAAAGACCCGAAAAACTAAGTAAAACAGAGACAAACATCAATCCTGGAACCCTAAGCATCAAATGAAGACATAAAGAACCGAGCACCGAATGTTATAAGAAACTGAAGGAGAACAGAAAAAGAGGAGAGTTAAGAGCGGAGGTCTCTTATCAGCTAAGGCAGCACGGATCCACCATCTTGGACTCCTGTCAGAGATCAGTCGACAGGGAGTATGGCAAAGCAGATTCACAGAGTTCCCAGCAGGAGACAGAGCACCTGGTAACCAGCAATACATGCTTTTCCCATCCTTCACCCTGTCTCCACATGCTAGACCTACGCCGATTCCTGGTGGACAAATTCCTGGCTTCCGGGAGGGCCAATTCGTTGCTTCTTGGCGGGCTGATACCCGGCTTCCCAGAAGGCCGATTCACTGACTCCTGGTGGATCAATCCACCACTTTCCAGCAAGCTACGACCGCAGCACGGAAGGTGCTGGTTCCGGGCCACACCAGCTGTCTTCTTCACTGCCATTTCTTTGTTGCTAGAATTGCTTTTTACAGCCATTTTTGGTTTCTTCCCTGCCTCTGACCTCCTCCCCGTCTTTTCTCTTGAAGACCTGACTCCATGTGCCATTTCTGCTGCTTCTTAACAGGCTATGAAGCCCCGCTCAGCTGGGGAACTGCTTCCCGGGCCGAGCGGCCACACTGGTGGGATACCTGGGGGCTTTTTTGTTTGTTTCCTCTTTCCTTTTTCCTTTCCATTTTTCTTCATTTCTCAGTTTCCTGTCACTCTTTACTTACTTTTTTTTCCTGTCGCCTGAACATCTGGCACTGTGTATCATCTCCACACCTTCTACCTGGGCTATACTGCGCGGCTTGACAGCCGCTTGCCCGGTCTGCGCAGCCACACAGATGGGATCCCTGGGAGTATTTCTTTTCCCTTTAATCTTTATTTATTTATTTTCTTTCTTTTTGTTTTTCTCCATTTCTCAGTTTCTTGCCTCTCCACTCCAATGGCAAGATTCCTCAGCACTTTTGTTTTTTGGCTCGTATTTCTCTCTCCTCTCTCTTTTCTTTTCCATACCTGACCTAGCTCCACACATCAAAACATACCCCTCCCCCTCCATTCTGCCTGTCTACACCATGTGCTGAACACTGCGCTCCTAAGCAGCACAGGCATGGCCTACCAGAACCAGCCCTGCACTGACCCCCGGCCAGTCCTGTTGCCCCAGTACGTGCCACAAACGACCCATCCCAGCCCTCCCCTTCCTCTGGACCTGCCCCGCTGCACAACAGCTGAGTGAGTGGCCTTGCCCATTGGACAAGGAGGTGAAAAATACTGTGTCCACAGATGAGCAAACAACAAAGAATGCACAGCCTGCCAGCTCAGACATAATGTAATAAAACAAAAAAGCAGGACGAAATAAACAATTCTACAATCAATAAACAAAGAAAATAATTACTGCATGTCCTGAAGAGAGGAGACAATATCAAAACATATTAAAAAACCAAGACAGGATGGTTCCAGTAGGCATTCAAAATAAAACACCAAATTACTTTCCAGAAGATGAAAAGGCACTAGAACTACCTAATATGGGATTCAAATCTCTTTAATATTCAGAGCTATCCAAGAGTTGAAGCAAAAAGCAGACGAAAATGATGAAAAAATAGACAAATTCATAAGAAAGGAAGACAAATCCATGGAAAATACAAACAACAAAAAATGGAAAAATTCAGGAAAATAATACAGGAACAAAATGCTCAAATAAATTCACAACTAGAATTTACACAAAAACAAAAATTAGAAATTCAAAAGATAAACAACAAGATTTCAGAAATGGATGGTGTCACAGAAGGGCTGGAAGACAGGATCAGCGAAATTGAAGATAAAACATTTGGATAAAACGCTATTTGAGGAAAAAAGAACGAAGAAAAACGAAGAAACCCTGAGAATTATGTGGAGTACAATCAAAACCAAAAATCTGCCAGTGATTGGAGTTCCAGAACAGGGGGAGAAGACGGAAAACACAGAGAGGATGACTGAAGAACTGCTGACAGAAAACTTCCCCAATATCGTGAAAGATGAAAAGCTGACCACCCAAGAAGCTCAATGAACCCCATACAGGGCAGACCCCAAGAGAAAATCACCAAGCCATATCATAAATACACTCACTAAAACCAAAGAGAAACAAAGAATCCTGAGAGCAGCTCAAGAAAAACAAAAAGTCACCTACACAGGAGAAACAACAAGACTATGCTCTGATTGCTCAGCAGAAACAATGCAGGCAAGAAGGCAATGGAATAATATATAAAACGTTCAAAGAAAACAACTGCCAACCAAGAATAATATCTCCTGCAAAACTCTCACTCAAATATGATGGTGAAATTAGGACATTTCCAGATAAACAGAAATTAAGGGACTATGTAAAAATCAAACCAAACTTACAAGAATTATTAAAGGGAGCCCTTCAGTTTGAGAACAAACAACATCAGATGACAGCCTGAATACAGGACACAAGATTGGAACAGCCAAATACCAACCTAGGACATGAATTCCCAAGGGGTATTCAAAAACAAAATATTTACAACAGGGAACCAGAGAGGTTAATCTGCACATCACAGCAACGTCAGAACAATAAAAGAGAGAATAAACAGTGTAGGTATAGAACTTTCTAAAGAAGAGAAAGGCAAAGCAATATCAAGTAATAATAGACAGGTTCAAACTTAGGAAGAAAAGGGTAAATTTCCAGGTAACCACAAAGAAAATTAACAAACCTACTCATCAAAATAAAGAAGAAAAACACAGTCTCAGTAAAAACAAAATCTATAAAAATGAAAAAAAAAAAAATCAACAAAAGTAACTCAGCACAGAAAAGAGGAACAAAGAAAATATCAGCACCACAAAACAAAGCACTACAAAATGACAACAATAAATACACACCTATCAATAATTACACTGGATGTAAATGGCCTAAATGCACCCATAAAGAGACAGAGAGTGACAGAATGGATTAAAAAACAGGATCCATCAATATGCTGTCTACAAGAGACACACCTTAGAAACAAAGATGTAAATTTATTAAAAATCAACCGATGGAAAAAGATACATCAAGAAGACAGTCACCAAAACAGAGGAGGAGTGGCAATAGTAATCCGAGATAAAATCAACTTCAAAACAAAATCCACCATAAAACACAAAGAAGCGCACTATATCATGATTAAAGGGACAATCTAGCATGAAGACATAACCATAATAAGTATTCACACACCCAATGACAAGGCTCCAAAATACACAAAACGAACTTTAATAATAACAGTAGGAGACTTCAACACACCACTCTCACTAAAGAACAGAACATCTAGAAAGAAACTCAACAAAAATACAGAAGACCTAAAGGCCACAATCAGCCACCTTGAGTTCACAGATATATATAGATGACTCTGCCCAACAGCTGCAAAGTACACATTCTTTTCCAAATGCACATGGAACGTTCTACAGAACAGACCACATATTAGGCCACAAAGCAACCCTCAACAAAATTCAAAACACTGAGATAAT
>NW_004443956.1:19351865-19385335 GCF_000243295.1 Trichechus manatus latirostris | reverse complement strand
GTGGGTAATAGAAGAAATCAGAGATGGAATCAAAAAATTCCTAGAATCAAATGAGAATGAAAACACATCATACCAAAACCTTTAGGACACAGCAAAGCCAGGCCTCAGAGGTCAATTTATAGCAACAGATGCACACATCAAAAAAGAAGGGGCGAAATCAAAACATTAACTACAGAACTTGAACAAACAGAAAGAGAACAGCAAATAAAGCCTACAGCCACCAGAAGAAATACTAAAGACCAGAGCAGAAATATATGAAATAGAGAATAGATAAATAGAAAGAATCAACAAAACCAAAAGTTGGTTCTTTGAAAGAACCAACAAAACTGACAAACCACTAGTAAAACTGACAAAGAAAAACAGGAGAGGATGCAAATAACACAAAAAAGAAATGAAATGAGGGACATTACAACAGACCCAACTGAAATGAAAAGGATAACAGACTATTATAAAAAACTATACTCTAACAAATTTGAAAATCTAGAGGAAATGGACAAATTTCTAGAAACACACTACCTACCCAAACTATCAGAGACTGATGTTGAAAATCTGAACAGATCCATAACAAGAGAAGAGACTGAGAAAAAGTATTTAAAAAGCTCCCAACAAAAAAAAGCCCTGGCCCAGATGGCTTCACTGGATAATTCTACATAACATTCAGAGAAGAGCTTACACCAGTACTACTCAAATTATTTCAGAACACAGAAAAGAAAGGCATACTTACAAATTCATTCTATGAAGTCAGCGTAACCCTGATACATCACAAAAAGAGAAAATTACAGACCAGTATCTCCCAAGAATACAGATTTTAAAATTCTCAACAAAATTCTAGCCAACAGAATTTACCATCATATCAAAAAAATAACACACCACGACCAAGTAAGATTCATACCAGGTATGCAAGGATGGTTCAACATTAGAAAATCAATCAACGTAATCCACCACATAAATAAAATACAAGAATCACATGATCATCTCAATCAATGCAGAAAAGGCATTCGACAAAGTCCAACACCAATTCCTGATAAAAACTCTCGATAAAATACATATAGAAGGGAAATTCCTCAATAAAGGGCATCTATACAAAACCAAGAACCAACATCATTCTCAATGGAAAGAATCTGAAAACATTCCCCTTGAGAACAGGAACAAGACAAGGATGCCCTTTATCACCACTCCTATTTAACATTGTGCTGCAAGTCCTAGCTAAAGCAGTAAGGTAAGAAAAAGAAACAAAGGGCATCCAGATTGGTAATGAAGAAGTAAAACTCTCCCTATCTGCAGATGATATGATACAATACACAGGAAACCCAAAAGACTCCACGAGAAAACTACTGGAATAGAAAGATTCAGCAGAGCAGCAGGATACAAGATCAACATAAAACATCAGTTGGATTCCTGTACACCAATAAAGAGAATGACAAAAAGGAAATCAGGAAAACAATACCATTTATAATAACCCCTAAACAAATAAAATACTTAGAAATAAATCTAACCAGGGATGTAAAAGACCTATCCACAGAAAACTACAAAACACTACTGCAAGAAACCAAAAGAGATCTACATAAATGGAAAAACATACCATGCTCATGGATAGGTAGATTCAATATTGTTAAAATGACAATTCTACCCAAAACAATATACAAACACAATGCAATCCTGATCCAAGTATCAACAACATTCTTTAAAGAGATGGAAAAAATAATTATTAACTTTATATGGAAAGGGAAGAGACCCCGGAGAAGTAAAGCATTACTGAAGAAGAATAAAGTAGGAGGGCTCGCATTACCTGACCTCAGAACCTACTATACAGCTACAGTAGTCAAAACAGCCTGGTAATGGCACCACGACAGATACATTGATCAATGGAACAGAATCGAGAACCCGGATGTGAATATATCCACCTATGGTCAGCTGATCTTTGACAAGGTCCCAAAAAGCCCATTAAATGGGGAAAAGACAGTCTATTTAACAAATGGTGCTGGCAAAATTGGATGTCCATCTGCAAAAAAATGAAACAGGACCCTAACCTCACACCATACACAAAAACTGATTCAAAATGGATCAAAGACCTAAGTCTAAAACCAAAAACTATAAACATCATAGAAGAAAAAATAGGATCAACACTAGAGACCCTCATACACCACGTTAATAGGATACCATAACGAGCAACACACAAACTCCAGAAGATAAGCTAGATAACTGGGATCACATAAAAATTAAACACTTACGCTCATCAAAAGACTTCACCAAAAGAGTAAAAAGAGAACCTACAGACTGGGAAAAAAAATTTGGCTATTACAAATCTGACAAAGGTCTGATCTCTAAAATCTACAGGAAAATGCAACACCTCTACAACAAAAAGACAAATAATCCAATTAAAAGATGGGCAAAGGAAATGAACAGAGACTCCACCAAAGAAGACATTCAAGTACCTAACAGACACATGAGGAAATGCTCAAGATCACTGGCCATTAGAGAAATGCAAATCAAAACCAGAATGAGATACCATCTCAACCCGGAATTACTAGCATGAATAAAAATTAAAAAAAAAACAGAAAATAACAAGTGTTGGAGAGGCTGCCGGGAGATCAGAACTCTTATGCACTGCTGGTGGGAATGCAAAATGGTACAACCAGTTTGGAAAATGATACGGCACTTGCTTAGAAAGCTAGAAAGAGAAATACCATATGAACCAGCAATCCCAGTGCTAGGAATAATATCCTAAAGAAATAAAAGCTATCACATGAATAGACATACGCACACCCATGTTCACTGCAGCATTGTTCACAATAGCAGAAAGATGGAAACAACCTAGATGCCCATCAAAAGATGAATGGATAAACAAACTATCGTACAAACACACAATGGAGCACTACACAACGATAAAGAACAATGATGAATCTGTGAAGCATCTCACAACATGGATGAATCTGGAGGGCACTGTGGTGAGTGAAATAAGTCAATCACAAAAGGACAAATATTATAGGAGACCACTACTATAAAAACCCATGAAAAGGTTTTCACAGAAAAAGAAAAAATCTTTGATGGTTATGAGGGAGGGGAGGGGTGGGGGTTGAAAAACACTAAATAGACAATAGGTAGGTGGTAACTCTGGAGAAGGGTAAGACAGTACACAATACTGGGGAAGCCAGCACAACTTGATCAGGGTTAAGGTCACGGAAGCTCCATGGACAAATCCAAATTCCGTTACAGACTGAATTACTGGGCTGAGGGCCACGGGGACCACAGGCTCAGGGAACATCTAGCTCAACTGGCATAACATAATTTATAAAGAAAATTTTCTACATTCTATTTTGGTGAGTAGCATATGGGGTCTTAAAAGCCTGTAAGCAGCCATCTAAGATACTTCACTGGTCTCACCCCTTCAGGAGCAAGCAAAAATGAAGAAAACTAAAGACACAAGAGAAAGACTGGTCCAAAGGACTAACAGAGCACAACTACTACAGCCTCCAGCAGACTGAGTCCAGTATAACTAGATGGTGCCTGGCTCCCAGCACTGACTGCTCTGACAGGGATCACAATAGAGGGTCCCAGACAGAGCTGCAGAAAAACGTAGAACAAAATTATAACTCACAAAAAAGGACCAGACTTACTGGCCTGGGAGAGACTGGAGAAACCCCAAGAGTATGGTCCCAGGACACCCTTTTAGCCCAGTAATGAAGTCACTCCTGATGTTTACCGTTCAGCCAAAGATTAGACAGATTCACAGGACAAAATGAGACTAAAGGGACACACCAGCCCAGGGGCAAGGACCAGAAGGCAGGATGGGGCAGGAAGGCTGGTAATCGGGAACC
This sequence comes from Trichechus manatus latirostris, assembly GCF_000243295.1. Lineage (NCBI taxonomy): Eukaryota > Metazoa > Chordata > Mammalia > Sirenia > Trichechidae > Trichechus > Trichechus manatus. The sequence goes on along the minus strand of NW_004443956.1, from coordinate 19,381,517 downwards.
CAAAGTCAAGAAGAGAGAGTACTGACATGTCATGGGGTTGTTAACCAATGTCATAAAACAATATAAGTACCGTTTAATGAGAAGCTAGTTTGTTCTATAAACTTTCATCTAACGTTCAATCAATCAATCAATAAATGAATAAATAGGGAGATGATGTGTATGAAATGAAACACTGTTAAACCAACCTAAAACGAAATATAGCTGAGCTGAGCCTGTAATCTGTCATCCAAACTGGGCCAGTTTTGAGTGGAAGGAGATGCTATTAACAGGTATGAACCAGGCCTGCCATTGGCAAACCAAACTAAGTTTAGCAGTCCAAATCATGAAATAAAATCTCAGAGGTTTGTTTAAAATTAACATTTTACAAACTCAACAAAAGCCATATTTCATTCAGCAAAAGTCTACTTCCTTGAGTTTTTAGTAAACTTTTAAGTATTTGTCAAAAATCAGTGGACCAATAATTCACCTCTCTCCCCTCTCGAAAAGGAATACATGCTGCAGTGAGCCCTGATGGTAGTTAAATCTCATTTTTGAGTTCTGAGGATTCAACCTTTCTATCTCTTCTGAACCAGCTGAGTAATAGACATAGGAGGCAATATCAAAATATCCTTCTTACTGACAAAACTGGACTGGAAAGCTAGACTAAATCCTTGAGGCCAAAACTGGCTTTCAACTATATCCCCCCAAAATTGAAATGAACTGTTTTCTTAGGCAAGGGTGGAGTAGGTAGGGAGGATAAAGTAGGACAAACAGATCCCAAGAGAGTGAGTCAGAGACAGTGGGCCATGAGTGCTAGTGAAATCCTTTTTCCCAATCTTACCAGACAAGCCATTCCTCTGATGTGACCAGAAGGAAGTTAGAAAGAAAAAAAGAATGGTTCCAATATTCCAAAGAATGTCAGAACTTATACTGGACAGAAGTTCAAACATGACAATGCCATGTGTTGCAGAGCAGAACTGCACTCCATAAGGTTTTCAAGACTGTGACCTTTTGGAAGTAGATTGCCAGGCCTTTCTTCCTAGATACCTCTGTGTGGGTTCAAACCACCAACCGTTTAGTCAGTAGTTGAGCACTTAACTCTTTGTTACCCTGAGTCAGAATCAACTTGGCAACAGGTCCCCCCACCCCAGGAGTTCGAAAATGGGGAGAAAATGGCTCACCACACATTCTCCAACACTGGCAACTTATGAAATAAAGAATGACTTGGTACACCAGTTGTTGCAGAAGTAAAATACAGAAGCTATAGAAGGAATTACAAACGGGCAGACAACTTTCATCAAAATCCAACCTAATTTCTAAACATTCTAACTTGGTCATATCGGCCTGCTTCATAATAAGCTTGCAACCTTACATTCTGATCCTATATTAAAACTTGACCGTAACAACCCCCTTCTTGACACACATGAACTTGTCCTCAAGCTGTCCTTAACAGTCTTACATTTTCCCTACCTGCACGTCTTTGGCCATTCAGTCCCCTAGCAGTCTTTCTCCAGACAAAGCTACATCTCTACACACTTAGTGGCAGAGTCCAGGAAAGACTGACCAGTCAGCCACAGTACCCACACCTGAAGTCCAGTCACAGACGTGTAGAAATAAACTAGCTAATAAATACTTGAAAAAAATTCAATCTCACTAGAGAACAAGTAAATATAAATTAAACCAACCTTTCACAGTGACAAAATTTGGAAAAAGTGACAGTGTCAAAGCTGGAGAACTGAAAAGTGAAAGATGTTCATACACTGCTGCTGGGAATATAAATTGATCAAATATTTCTAGAGAGCAACTTGGCAATATGAGGCAAGAACCTTAAAATGTTTAATACACTTAGGCCAGAAATTCCTCTTCATGGAAACTTCCTAAGAAAATAATCCAACACACACACTAAGATCTGAAGATTAAAATGTCATCATAATGTCTGAAGCTTATTTCAAAATAATTCAGGCGGTGGGGAGTGAGCGGGGTAAAGATGAAGCAAGACTGCCACTAACTGAAAACTGCCGAAGCTGGTGACAGACTCAGGAGGGTAAACTATACTGTTCTCTCTTTTTTGGGTATGTTTGAAATGTTCTATAATAAAACGTTTGGGGTTTTCTCTAAGTCATCATAAGCAAAAAGTTGTTCATAACTTCAAAGCACATAGGAATGATAAGATATACCATATACTGAAAGTTATGGTGCCATTATAAAATATTTTAGAATAATGCTAATGACAAACAAAAATGCCAATGACATCATGTTAAATTTATAAAGAAACAATGTTCTATAGCATTTCAGTTACACTTAAAAATATATGGAAAAAGAATGGAAAGAAATATGGCAAAATGTTATTCGAAAGGGTTTATATCTGTTTTTTCCTTTTTTTAAAATATAGTTTGAACTCTTCGATTTCTAGAAAGAACAATATATTTACATTAGGAAAAAAGGGAGAAGAGGAAAGGCGAGAGGAATATCCATGGTTCCGAGTTATACAAACTTCAAAAAAGGCTGAGGTAGACAAAGGGAAGCATCAAGTAAACATCACATGCGCACCTCTAGTTTCTCGATTGTTCCTGTTTCATCTGAAATGTGACCAAGTTACAAAAATCAATTAACCACTTCTCAAAAAAAAGTAACAATACTTTCCCAGAACAGCTAGCATTACTATGTAGTACAGATTGAATTGTGTCCCCAAAAAATGTGTTGTAAATCCTAAACTCCTACATCGGTGGATGTAACACCACCGTCAGAATAAGACCTTGCTATGTTAATGAAACAGTATCACTGTAGGATGTGTCTTCAACCAAACACCTTTGAAAGTAGATTAGGCAGAGAAGGAAGCACAAATGAAGGGGAACACACATGCTAAGGAACTGAAAAACAGAAGCTGAAAAGAGACAAAGACCTTCCCCCAGAGCTAAAAAAGAAAGAAAGCCTTCCCCTAGAGCCAGTGCTCTGAATTCAGACTTCCAGCCTCCTAAACAGTGAGAAAATAAATTGCTGTTTGTGAAAACCATCCACTTGTAGTATTTCCACTGTTAAAAAAGCACTAACTAAGACACATAGAAAAGGAAGAAATACTCCCAAATTCATTCCACGAAGCCAGCATAACCCTGATAACAAAACCAGGCAAAGACACTACCAAAAAAAAAAAAAAATTACAAATCAATTATCTCTCATGAATGTAGACGCAAAAATTTTCAATAAAATTCTAGCCAAAAGAATTCAGCATCATATCAAAAAAAAAAAAAAACAACAACATAACTGTTATGGATTAAACTGTGTTCCCCAAAAATGTGTATAAACTTGGCTAGGCCATGATTCCCAGCATTATGTGACTGTCCACCATTTTGTCATCCGACTTGATTTTCCTACGTCTTGTAAATTCTACCTCTATGATGCTGATGCGGTAGGATTAGTGGCAATTATGTTAATGAGGCAGGACTCAATCTACAAAATTAGGTTGTGTCTTAAACCAATCTCTTTAGAGATATAAAAGAGAGAAGTAAGCATAGAGACATGGGGACCCCATACCACCAAGAAAGCAGCGCTGGGAGCAGACAATGTCCTTTGGACCCACAGTTCCTACGCTGAGAAGCTCCTAGGACACAGGAAGATTGATGACAAGAATCTTGCCCCAGAACCGACAGAGAGAGAAAGCCTTCCCTGGAGCTGGCACCCTGAATTCAGACTTTCAGACTTCCAGCCTCCTAGACTGTGACAGAATAAATTCCTCTTTGTTAAAGCCATCCACTTGTGGTATTTCTGTTATAGCAGCAATAGATAATTAAGACAATGACCAAATACAATTCCTAACAGGTATGCAAGGATGGCTCAACATTAGAAAATCATCCACGTAATCCACCACATAAATAGAACAAAAGAAAAGAATCAAATGATCATCTTAATCAATGCAGAAAGGCACCTGATAAAGTCCAACACCCATTCCTGATAAAAACTCTCAATAAAATAGGAACAGAAGGGAAATTCCTCAACATAATAAAGGGCACCTATACAAAAAACAACAGCCATCATCATTCTCAATGGAAAGGGGCTGAAAGTATTCCCACTGAGAACGGAAAAGACAAGGATGCCCTTTAACACCACTCTTATTTAACAATGCACTAAAAGTCCTAGCTAGAGCAATAAGACAAGAAAAAGAAATAAAGGGCATCCAAAATGGAAAGGAAGAAGTAAAACTACCCCTATTCACAGATGATATGCTCCTATACATACAGAACCACAAAGATTCCACAAAACAATACTACTGGAACAAACAGAAAGATTCAGCAGGGTAGCAGGATACAAGATCAACATACAAAAATCAACAATGAAAACTTCAAAAAGGAAATTAAGAAAACAATATCATTTATAATAGCCACTAAAAAGATAAAATACTTAGGAATAAATCTAACCAGGGACATAAAAGATCTATACAAAGACAAATACAAAATGCTACTGCAAGAAACTAAAAGAGACCTACATAAATGTAAAACTATACCATGCTGATGGCTAGGAAGACTCAACATTGTGAAAATGTCAATCCTACTTAAAGATACCTACAGAAATAATGTAATCCCGATCCAAATACCAACAGAATTCTTTAACAAGATGGAAAAATTAATCACCAACTTCATATGGAAAGGCAAGAGTCTCCAGATAAGCAAAACATTACTGAAGACAAAGATCAAAGTAGGAGGCCTCACACTAGCTGATCTCAGAACCTAAGAGACAGCCACAGTAGTTAGTCAAAACAGCCTGGTACTAGTACAACAAACACATATACCAATGGAACAGAACTGAGAATCCAGGCATAAATCCATCCACCTATGGTGCAGCTGATCTTTGACAAACGACCAAAGTCCATTAAACGAGGGAAAGACAGCCTTTTTAACAAACAGTGCTGGCAAAACTGGATGTCCATTTGTAAAAAGAAAAAATGAAATCAGATCCATATCTCACATCATACACAAAAACTAACTCAAAATGGGTCAAAGACCTAAATATAGAACGTAAAACAATAAAGATTATGGAAGAAAAAACAGGGACACCACTAGGGGCCCTAATACATGGCATAAATTCAATAGAAAGCATAACTAACAATGCACATACACCAGAAGCTAAACTAGATAACTAGAAAAATCAAACACGTATGCTCATCAAAAGACTTCACCAAAAGAGTAAGAGGAGAACCTATGGACGGGGAAAAAAATTTGGGCTACAACATATCCAACAAGGGTCTAATCTCTAAAATTTATAGAATACTTCAACACCTTAATAACAAAAAGACAAATAATCCAATTAAAAATGGTCAAAGGATATGAACAGGCACTTCACCAAAAAAGACATTCAGGCAGCTAACAGACACATGAGGAAATGCTCAGAATCATTAGCTATTACAGAAATGCAAATCAAATCTACAATACCATCTCACCCTGACACTTCTGGCACAAATCAAAAAAAAACAGAAAAGAACAAATGCTGAAGAGGCTGCAGGGAGATTGAATTCTTAAGCACTGCTGGTGGGAATGTAAAATGGTACAACCACTATGGAAAACAATATGGTGCCTCCTTAAAAGGCTTGAAATAGAAATACCACACAATCCAACAATCCCACTCCCAGGAATACATCTGAGAGAAATAAGAGCCGTCAAAGGAATAGACATATACACACCCATGTTCACTGCAGCATTATTCACAATAGCAAAAAGATGGAAACAACCTAAGTGCCCATCAACAGATGAACAGATAAACAAATTATGGTACATATACACAACAGAATACTAAGCAACAATAAAGAACCATGATGAATCCGCAAAACATCTCACAACATGGGTGAATCTGGAGGGTATTATGCTGACTGAAATAAGTAAATCACAAAAGGATGAATACTGTACTACTATTAAAAAAAAAAAAAACAAGAAAAAAGTTACACACAGAAAAAAACAATCTTTGATGGTTACGAAGATGGGGAGGGGTGGGGAAGAGAAATCACTAGCCAAAAAAAAAAACAAGAAAAAAGTTACACACAGAAAAAAACAATCTTTGATGGTTACGAAGACGGGGAGGAGTGGGGAACAGAAATCACTAGCCAGATAGCAGACAAGTGTTAACTTTAGTGAAGGGAAAGACAATGCACAATATAAGGGAAGTCAGCACAACTTGACCACGGCAAAGCCACAGAAGCTTCCTAGACACATCCAAATACCTCGAGGGACCAAGTTACTGAAGCTGAGGGCTTGGGACCATGGTCTCGGGGGACATCTAGGTCAAGTGGCATAACAAAGTTCATAAAGTACTTTGGTGAGTAGCGACTGGGGTCTTAAAAGTTTTAGAATGGCCATCTAAAATACATCTATTGGTCCCATCATGTTCGGAACAAACGAGAATGAAGAAAACCAAATACAAGGAAAATGTTAGCCCAAAGGACTAATGGACCACATGAACCACAGCCTCCACCAGCCTGAGCCCAGAAGAACTAGATGGTGCCCGGCTACACCACCGACCCCTCTGGCAGGGATCACTATAGAGGGGCCTGGACAGAGTGGGAGAAAAACATAGAACAAAATTCAAATTCACAAAAAAAGACCAGACTTACTGGTCTGACAGAGATTGGAGAACCCCCAAGACTATGGCCCCCGGACACCCCACTAACTCAGAACTGAAGCCACTCCTAAAGTCCACCTTTCAGCCAAAATTAGACAGGCCTATAAAACAAACAATAACACTCTGAGGAATATGCTTCTTAGTTCAATCAGGTATATGAGACCAAATGGGTTACACCTGTCCAAATACAATGCCATGAAAGCAGGAAGGGACAGGAAAACTGGACGAACGGACTCAGAGAACCTGGGGTGTAAAGGGAAAGGGGGAAAGTGCTGACACGAAGCAGGGAATGAAATCAATGTCACAAAACAATTTGTGTATAAATTTTTGAATGAGAAAAATAAGAGGTATCTTTAAAAATAATAAAGAAACTAGGAAACTTTCCAAAACACATTATTTTTCCATCTCTATTGACAGAGTCCTGACCAAAACTTTTACAAGACTAGGACATATATATATATATATACAAAACAGAACTATTACTGCTAACAATTATTACACTAGAACTCCTTGAAAAGAAATACAAGGTAAAATGTGATATCTCAGGCTTGTCTAAAACTATAAATCCAACTTAACATAAAAATATTTTACTACATTTAAATATTTTAACATATACCTGGTATCTTTCATTAAAGCACTGTTATGGATTAAATTGTGTGCCCTAAAAATGTGCATCAACTTGGCTAGGCCATGATTCCCAATACTGTGTGGTTATCCACCATTTTGTGATCTGATGCGATTATCCTATGTGTTGCAAATCCTAAACTCTATGATGTTAATGAGGCAGGATTAGAGGCAGCTATGTTAATAAGACAGGACTCAATTTACAAGATTAGGTTGTATCTTGAGTCCATCTCTTTTGAAATATGAGAGAATCAAGCAGAGAGGAGAGGGATCTCCTACCACCAAGAAAGAAGGGCTGGGGTCCCTGTGCTGAGAAGCTCCTAGACCAGGGGAGGATTGATGACAACCACCTTCCCCCAGTGCTGATAGAGACAGAAAGCGTTCCCGTGGAGCTGGCAACCTGAATTTGGACTTCTAGCCTCCTAGACTGTGAGAGAATAAAATTCTGTTGGTTAAAGCCATCCACTTGTGGTATTTCTGTTATAGTAGCATTAGATAATCAAGACAAGCACCTTAAATAAACACAAAGGAAAAAGTAGGAGCATTTCAAGGGATGTGCAAAATAATTAACTGACTGACAAAGAAGCTCATGTTCACAACATGATACTGGCACCCTCACTCGTTGCACCCATCAGTTGGTCGAGATGGTCCTGTGCTGCAAGCCATACATGAGGCATCCAGAGGCAACATGGGGGGGGAGGGGGTGTTAGAAGTACTCTCACTAGTTTTTCACTTTCTTTTTATGAATCCCAGTTTATTTATACCAAACAAGTGGATTTACAGGCAACTTATTCTGGGGGCAGTGGTGATTCAGTGGTAGAAATGTCAACTTCCATGCGAGAGAACCAGGTTCAATTCCGGGCCAATATACCTCTAGTGCAGCCACCACCTATCTGCAAGTGAAGCCTTGTGTGTCGTTATGATGCTGAAGAGATGACAGCAGAGCCTCCAGGCTAAAACAGACTAAGAAGAAAGGCTTAGCCATCTATTCTGAAAATCAGCCAATGAAAATCCTACACATTACAATGATTCAATCCTGGTTGTGCATGGAGCTGCCATCAGCCAGGGTCCGACTTGATGGCAGCTAACAACAACAAACTAATTCTTATAGGTGAAGACAGAGCCATTTAAAGGAAGGTAAGTTAGGGGAAGCTGTAGGCCTATGATACATTAAAGGAAGGTAAGTTAGGGGAAGCTGTAGGCCTATGATACAATAAATAGCAGAATACAGAAAGGAAACAAAAAACGAAACCAAACCTGTTGCCATCGAGTCGATTCCGACTCACAGCAACCCTACAGGACAGAGTAGAACTGCCCCATAGAGTTTCCAAGGAGCACCTGGTGGAGGTTCTAACTGCCGACCTTTTGGTTAGCAGCCATAGCACTTAACCACTATGCCACCTGGGTTTCCACAGAAAGGAAAAGTGGTTTAAAAAGAATCCCACAAAGAAATTCATGTATTAGATAAAATGCTAATAATACATAATAAGTTACAAGGAAATGGCAGAACTAGTACTTCTAGCTCGAGATCTTCATCAGGTCTCTTATAACCTAGATTAAAAAAACAATCTAATCAGATTTGATTAAAAAATATATATCAGACAAAAGACTTGAACCTCTCACGACTCTTTGAAATAAAGCTTTATGTCACTGTTACTGATAAAACTTGACCTAAAAGTATGAGCTTGAATATAAAAATCACTGACAGTAAAATGTCATCACAATTTTAAGGTTTTAAAAATAAAGCACAAAGAACTATCTTGATATTTGATGAGAATTAGTGCCCTTAAATTGTTAATAAATAAAATAAAAATGTAATATTCCCCTTTTATCTTTCTATTATTTCTATTTTTAATGTTTTCTAATGTTCAAATATATTGGTAGAGTGGGGGTGTGTGTGTATATGTATGATATATGAACAGACATATTAGAGAAATGTTTAAAAGTTTTTACTTGATCAAAAAGGTTTAGAAAAATCTTCCTTAGGTTTTACTCTTTTAATCCTGTTTATCTGGATGTCTGTTACATTTGAAAATGTTTATCTTTAAGCATATCTCTGGTTATGCCCCAAAAGTGAATTCAGATGTTATGCAAAAATATTAACCTTCAAATATAAAGTTCCTTTAGGACAAGGGGTAGTTTTATGTCACTGCTGTTACAGGCCCAATACAACTTTAGCACCTAGGAAAGAGCCCAAACCAAGCCCACTGCCGTTGAGTCGATTCCAATTCATAGCAACTGTATAGGACAGAGCAGAACTGCCCCCATAGGGTTTCCAACAAGTGGCTGGTAGATTTGAACTGCTGACCTTTTGGGTTATCAGCTGTAGCTCTTAACCAGTGTGCCATTCCTTAAAAGGATTTATTACGTGAGTTTTAACTTATCAGAGGATTTACTAGTAAACAGTCAGTTCTTTGTGCAGTTAAAAAATAATTCATATAAGAAATTAACTTGCGCTATAAACTTTCACCTAAGGCACAATTTAAAAAAAAAAATTGATGTGGCAGAAGAATCAGTAAACTTGAAGAAAGCTCAATACAGGTTATTCAATCTTGGGGGCACAAAAAAAAAAAAAAAAAGAATGCAGAAAAATTAACAGAGCCTCAGAGACTACTGACATACTGACATACACACAATGGGAGTCCCAGAAAAAGAGAAGAGAAATAAATGGGGCAGAAAACTTATTTGAAGAAATAATGGCTGAAAACTTTAAGCTTTGATAAAACGAACAACAATAACAAAACCTTAATCTACAGATCCAAATAGTGCAAAAAATTCCATGTAGAATAAACCCAAAGTGATCCACACCTAGAAACATCACACTCAAACTGATAAAAATCTAAGACAAAGAGAAAAGTAGCAAGTAAAAAGTAGCAAGAAAAAAATGGTAAGAATTATTATGAACAAGGGATCTTTAATAAGATTAACAGCTGACTTCTCATCAGAAACCAGGGAGTCCTGAAAACGATGGCATGATATATTTTCAGCTTTGAAAGAAAAAGGTTGTCAGCCAAGAATTCCATAGCTTGTAAAACTCATCTTCAAAAACGAAGAAGAAATTAAGACATTTCCAGATAAACAAAAACTGACAGAATTTGTTGCTAGCAGGTCTTCTCTACAAGAAATAGTAAAGGCAATATTTCAGGCTGAAGTAAAAGAACACTAGAAGGTAACTCAAATCAACACAAAGAAATAAAGAGAACCAGTAAAAGTAAATACACAGGTAAACGTAAAGCACAGTTTAATGCATTTTTGTTAGCATCACTTTTCTCATTCTGTTTTAAAAGGCAAGTACATACATAAAGCAATGATTTTAAAACTGCGTTAATGGGCTTAGAATGTATAAATATGTAGTAGTATAAAGAAAGGGGAGGAATCAGAGCTATAATGGGACAAAGATGTTGTATAATATTGAAATTAAGCTGTATTAATCAGAAATAGATTATTTAATTTTAAGATGCTAACTGAAATCCCCAGGACAATTACTAAGGAAATAACCATAAAAATGTAGTAAAATAAACAAAAAAAGTAATTAAAATGTTTTACATAAACGAAAAATAAAATAAAAAATAATTCAATTCTCAAAATTTTAACCTACACCCAACTTTCTAATAGCACATCCCACGCATAAGTGATGTACTCCTAGATTTTAAGTACAACTAAATAACTGCTAGTTTCAAGAAGACCTATACTTCTTACCTTTTTGCCAGATAGCAGATCTTCTCCAAGTAGGTCATCTTCAAGTTCACTGGAAAGAAAAAGAGACATGTCAATATATTATTCCTAGTACACAACTGATTTGTCATACTAATATTTATACTGGAAAGTCTGCAGGTCACTGGGAAATTTACTCAGGGCTTCACGGTTTGAGTACTTTCATATTAAGTTTGCTATACTTCCTTTTTCTTTATTATAATGAAAATATATTTTCTAGTATATAGGAAAATTATCGATTTTAAGTAGGGGGAAGCTTTGCTGGAAAAGGTGCCTCACTAGACTTCTAATCTTAGTTTCATACCTCGATATGAGACATTACTCTCTTTGGGTCTTTTAAGTAATGAGTAAAAGAAGAAACTACAGTAAGTAACATCTAATCTTTCTCCTGCCTCTAAAAGTCTATGATGAAATAAGAAAAAATATTCAACATCACTACTAATAAGGAAAATAAAAATCAAAACCACAAAAAATCATTTGACATTCATCAAACTGGCAAAGACTTGGGGGGGGGGGTGGCGAGAAGCCAATAATGATAAGGATATAAAATTAAATCACAATAACTAACACAATTATCTCTGTATAACATGGAAGTCATATCAGTTATTCGCAATTTTTTCCAGCATGTTTATGCTTTGAAGTGGCTTTCTCACAACTGAAGTAGAAAGCCTTTGCAACATATGAAGACCTTAAGAAAAAAGCTTAAAAGTCCAGCATCTAAGTGTATTCCTTTAGTACACAAAATGCTTGTTTTAGTGTTTCAAGAACATCAATAATTTCTACTACGTTAATTAAGCCGGCTGGGAAAGTTGCAAATGCAAATCAAAAAGATGAAGGTATTTCCCTTCATTTTTTTTTTTTTTTTGGAGTGATGAAAATGGCCACCAGTGGATTATATTTTTAATTCTGGGGAAACTAATACCTTAAAAGCAAAAGTCTTCGAGGACCTACATCTAGAAAGAGGAAACACAATTAAACCATGATTCTGGGTACAAAGGCCAATACAGATTTAACTGCACCAACAGTTACTATTAGGACTGTTTCTCTTTCTTCTAAGGGCTTTGATTACAAAATCCTGTAGGTTTGGAGAGATCCACACCAGCTCTATTTTCTCCAAAATCCATGTTTATGGTAGTGTTACCTTGCAGAATACTAACATCTTCAGGAATGCATACATGTACGCATACATGGACTTATAACAGAAATGCACGTTTTCTATACCTTTTAAAACTATAAACACCAAATCATTCTGTTCATGTGCTGAAGACTGTTTTTACAGTTATTTTAAGTTGTCCTCATTTCATATATAAAGGAAGTGAGAACAAGAAAGACTAAATAACTTGCCCAGCTCACACAGTACTGACAGGTCCAGAACAAGAACCTAACAGCCCTTGAAAAGAAGTATCTTTTACAGACCTGTATAAGACAGTTAAGAGGAAATAACATAGTTTCTTCCAACATTTTAGATTCATAAATCATCTAATCATCTTTCAGATACAATCTGTTTATCTTCAGATTTACAATCATCTTCCAGGGTGAAGACATTATACATTGATAATAAAATATACAATAGCCCCCATTTAAGAATTTAATACTAGATAACCAAGAAAAATATGACCACTTCCTTTGAAAACAAACACCCCTCTCGATCATTATAGGTAGTCATCGACTTATGACGGGGTTCCATTCCAACAACTCTGTCGTAAATCAGTTCTGATGTAAGCTGAATATTTTTTTGAGACTTCACGGCTTGTTATACGGCAGTGTTTCTGAACAGTAAATCCTAACACTGAACATCTGAAAGTGAACATCTGAGAATGGTAACATCAGCAAATTACACACTGCAACACTGTATACAGTACATATTACTAACGATAAGATGTGCCAAAGAAAAAAAAAAGTTGGTTAAAAGTGCAGATTGTCCTAACTTGGAATACGTAACTCGAATACGTCTCAAGTCGGGGACTACCCGTACTTTGAACAACTGAAAATGGTAGGTAATACCATTTGCCTACAAGATGCTAATTAAGAAAGATTCTTAAAATCATACTTAGAACAGGTGTTAGTACTTATACAAGCAAAAATCTATAAAGTACTTGTGCCTTCTGCTGATAAGTATATGGAAATAAGAAGTCAATCTTCGACAACTAATTCATTTTTTCTAAACAAAAATACATTCTTTGTAATGACAAATGAGCTTTAAATGAGCAGAGTATGCCAGAAGATGGAGGACAGTACTTGCTTCCATGGATAACAAAGGCAAAGGCAAGAAATAACGTGAATAGATTCCCACCCAAGAAATACTGGGACAATATGACCATCAAAAGGATAATAAGCACAACGGAAGAAACACATTTAATATTTAAATATTTGAGTTCAAAATGATTCAAAAACAAAACTCACCTCTTGAGAATGCTAAGAAACCAACTCATTACTTCGAAAATTAGTAAATAAAAGAAGTATTTATCCTGTTTTTACTGTATATCTGTACCTCAGTAGAACCAAGCGGTTTATACAAGTATTACAGCTAATACAAAAAGTATGATAGAATTTCACCATTGTAATCATCCAGTTGGCTGATATTGCTGTTAGCTGCTGTTAGGTCGATTCCAACTCAAGACAACTCCACGTGTGCAAAGCATAACTGCACCATAGGGTTTTCAAGGCTGCGACCTTTTGGAAGCAGATCTCCAGGCCTGTCTTCCGAGGCACCTCTGGGTGGGTTGAAACTTCCAACCTTTCGACAAGTAGTCAAGTGTTGAACAATCTGTACCACCCAGGGACTCCAACTGGCTGACAGCATCACAAAAAGAAGTTAACCAAACACTACATATTTCCTGGTAAAAACAAACACCACTAAAAATGCAGTCATACCCCTCATTCTTCTTGTTGTTAGGTGTGCTGAGTCAATTTCGACTCATCGCGACCCCATGTGACAGAGCAGAACTGCCTCATAGGGTTTCCTAGGTTGTAATCTTCACAGGAGTAAATCACCAGTTCTCCCTCCTATGGAGCCACTAGGTGGATTCAAACTTCCAACCTTTCAGTCAGCAGCCACCAACCCCTCCCCGAATTCAAACCTGTATCTGATCAATCTCTAGATCAATTAATTTAGAGAAAATACAAGGGATGGAAGAACATGATAAAAACATCTCAGGGCCAGGCAACATGACGCTATAAGCAGAAGCACCAAGCTATCCCTCCACAGCAAAGATCTGAAAAACTAAGCCAGAGAAAACAGCAATCCTGAAACCCTAAGCATCAAATGAAGAGATAAAGAACTCAGCCAAGCATCGACTGGAATAAGAGACAGAGAGTGAGGAGAGATACATGCAGAGGTCCCCCATCACCTAACGCAGCACAGATCCGCCATCTTGGACTCGTATCAGAGATCAGTGAACAGGGGGTACGAGAAAGCAGCTTCACGGAGCTTCCAGCAGAAGACAGAACAACTGGTAACCAGCGATATACACTTTCCCACCCTCCATCTTCTTCACCCCCATTGGCCTCCTCTGCTTCCTGCGGCCAGTGTCTTGGCTGGGAAGCACCAGCTTCACACCGGTGTCACTTGAGTTCCACCCACTCATACTGGCCGGCTCCCTACGTGCCATTTGTTGGCTGCTGGTGTTGCTTTTTTCTGCTTCTTTAGATTTCTTCCGTACTTCTCACTACCTCCCCCTCCTTTCTCTCAAATACCTGGCTCCATGTGCCATCTTTGCTTTTTCCTGAAAGGCTGTGAAACACCATTAGAATGTGAAACTGCCTCCTAGCCTGTGCTGCCACACTGGTGGGATCCCAGGGCTTTTTTTTGTTTGTTTTGAATTGTTTGTTTTATTTTTCTTTTCTCGAATTGGGAGCCCGTTCTAGCCAGGCAGTACTGTGCGGCTTGGGACCTACACCCTCGGTTTGCGCACACACGCAGAGGGATCCCTGGGGGCATTTTTCTTGCTTTTTTGGGGGGCTTCTTTTTTCTGTTTTTCTTGTTCTTTTTATTTTTTACTTGTTTGTTTTCTTTTCCCTTTTTGTCTTTCTTCATTACTCAGTTTCTCGTCTCTCTGTACTTTCCGTCTCTTCCTGTCCCCTGAATACCTGGCGCTGAGTGATACCTCTACCCCTTCTAGCCAGGCTGTATTTCACAGCCTGGAAGCAACCTCACCAGACCTCGCAGCTGCACTGGAGGGATCCCTGGGAGCTTTGCTTTTCTTCTAATTTTTATTTATTCATTTTTTTCTTTTCTTTCTTCTTCTTTTTGATTGTCTCCATTTCACAGTCTCTCATCTCTCCGCTCCAAAGGCAAGCTCCCTTAGCACTCTTTTTTGTTTGTATGTTTTTGGCTCCTGTTCCTCTCTCCCATACCCGTCTTAGCTCCACACATCACAGTCTCCCCCCTCCATCCTGCCTACCTGCACTGTGCACTGAACATCACGCCACCAAGCAGCCCAGGCACGGCCTACCGGAACCTGCCCTGCACTGATTACTGGCTCGCCCTGGTGGCCGTAGTAAGTGCCACAAACAACCCATCCCAGCAACTCCTCTTCAGCTAGACCTGCCCTGCTGTACCATATCTGAGCAACTGATCCTGCCAACTGGAGGAGGCAAAAAGTATCATGCCCACAGACAGACAAGCAACAAAGAACACACAGCCCGCCTGCTCAGACATAGCCAAATGAAACAAAAAAGCAGGACAAAACAAACAAATTGACAATCAATAAATGACAAAAATAACTACCCAATGCCCCGAAGACAGCAGACAATATCAAAACATTTACAAAAATAGGACAGGATGGTTCTAATAGGCATCCAAAGTAAAACACCAGATGATTTCCCAGTAGAACAAAAGGCACCAGAACTACTGATAGAGAATTCAAATCTCTAAGATTCACAGCAATCCAAGAGATGAAGCAAAAAGCAGACAAAACTGAAAAAATAGACAAATTCGTGGAAAATACAGACCAAAAAAATGGAAGAATTCAGGAAAATAATGTCGGAACAAAATGCCAAAATAAATTCACAACTAGAAATCATACAAAAACAATGATCAGAAATCCAAAACATAAACAACAAGATTTCAGAAACAGTGTCACAGAAGGGCTGAGGAGCAGGTCTGAAACAGTGGAAGACAGGAGATAAGCGAAATTGAAGACAAACACTTGGATACAGCTCTGTTTGTGGAAAAATCAGAAAAAAGAATGAGGAATAATGAAGAGACCCTGAGAATTATGTGGGATACAATCAAAAGCAAAAATTTGTGAGCAATCAGCGTTCCAGAACAAAGGGAGAAAACAGAAAACACAGGATCATTGAAGAACTGCTTACAGAAAACTTCCCCAATATCATGAAAGATGAAAAGCTGACCATCAACGAACCCCATATAGGAGAGACACCAAAAGAAAATCACCAAGGCATATCATAATCACACTCGCCAAAACCAAAGACAAACAATCCTGAGAGCAGCTTGAGAAAAACAAAAAGTCACATACAGAGGAGAAAACAGTAAGACTAAGCTCAGATTACTCAGCAGAAACCATGCAGGCAAGAAGGCAATGGGATGACATATATAAAACCTTGACAGAAAACAATTGCCAGCCAAGAATAATATATCCTGCAAAACTCTCATTCAAATATGGTGAAATTAGGTCATTTCCAGATAAACAAAAATTAAGGGACTATGTAAAAACTAAACTAAACTTACAAGAATTATTAAAGGAAGTCCTTTGATGTGAGAACAAACATCAGCTCACAGGCTGAATGTAGGATGCAGGATCGTACCAGCCAGATACTAATCTAGGAAATGAACTCTCAAGCACTATCCAAAACCAAGAGAAATACAACAGGGAATCAGAGTAATTAATCTGTAAATGACAACAACATCAGAACAATAAAAGAGGGAATAAACGGTGTAGGTATAGAAAATGGAGAGGAAGGCAAGGCTATACCAAGTAATAACAGACTGCTTTAAACTTAGAAAAATAAGTGTAAATCTCACAGTAACCCAAAGAAAGTTAACAAACCTACTCATCAAAATAAAGAGGAAAAAGATGAAGTCTTACTAAAAACAAAACCTATAAAAACAAAAGAAATGAAAAAAAAAAATCCACAAACAAAAGGAATTCAGCACAGGAGAGTAAGAGGAACAAAGAAAAAGTTAGCAACACAAAGAAAAGCACTCACGAATCAAAACCACTGGAAATAACAAATGTTGGAGAGGCTGTGGGGAGATCGAAACTTATGCATTGCTGGTAGGAATGCATAATGATACAACCATTTTAGAAAATGATATGGCGCTTCGTTAGAAAGCTAGAAACCGAAATACCATACGATCCAGCAATCCCACTCCTAGGAATATATCCTACAGAAATAACAGCCATCACACAAATAGACATATGCACACCTATGTTCATTGCAGCACTGTTCACAATAGCAAAAACATGGAAACAACCTAGATACCCATCAACAGATGAATGGCAAAACAAACTATGGTACATACACACAACGGAGTATTATGCAAAGAAAAAGAACAATGATGAATCTGTGAAGCATCTCATAACATGGATGAAACTGGAGGACATGATGCTGAGTGAAATAAGTCAATCACAAAAGGACAAATATCGTATGAGGCCTCTACTGTAAAAACTCATGAAAAAGTTTACACACAAAAAGTGACACTCTTTGTTGGTTACAAGGGATGGAAGGGGTGGGGGAGAAATACTAAACAGACAATAGATAAGTGGTAACTTTGCTGAAGGGTAAGACAGTACACAATACTGGGGAAGCCAGTATAACCTGTACAAGGAAAGGTCATGCAAGCTCCACAGACACAGCCAAACTCCCTGTGGGACTGAATTGCTGGGTAAAGGGCTGTGGGGACCATGGTCTCAGGAACATCTAGCTCAACTGGCATAACACAGTTTATAAAGAAAATGTTCTACATTCTATCTTGGTGAGTAGCGTCTGGGGTCTTAAAAGCCTATGAGCAGCCATCTAAGATACTCCACTGGTCTCACCCCTTCGGGAGCAAGGGAGAATGAGAACAGGATACAAGGAAAAGATCAGTCCAAAGGACTAATGGACCACAGCTTTTTTTTTTAAATGAAGGAACCAGACTGAGTCCAGTACAGCTAGATGGTGCCTGGCTACCACCACCGACTGCTCTGACTGGGATCACAACAGAGGGTCCTGGACAGAGCTGGAGAAGGATGTAGAACAAAATTCTAACACACAAAAAGAGACCAGCTTCACTGGTCTGACAGGGACTGGAGAAACCCCGAGGGTATGGCCCCCGGACACCCTTTTAGCTCAGTGCTGAAGTCACTCCCGAGGTTCACCATTCAGCCAGAGACTGGACAGACTCATAAAACGGGACTAATGAGGCACAGCAGTCCAGGCACATGGACTAGAAGGCAGGAGGGTACAAGAAAGCTGGTGACAGGGAACTCAAGGTTGAAAAAGGACAGTGTTAACATGTCTTGGGGTTGTTAATCACTGTCACAGAGCAATATGTGTACTAACTGTTTAATGAGAAACTATTCTGTTCTGTAAACCTTCATCTAAAGTACAAAAAAAAAAAAAGAATTACCTGTGTGAGATCAAACTGACAATAGCAACTTAAAAGGTTTGATGGGAAGCCTAGGGGGCAGTGTGTTGAAGATAATGGTGATGGAATAATTTGGAAAAGGATAGTGAGAACAGCAGCACAACTGGAAGAATGTAATCAGTGTCACTGAATTGTACATGTAGAAATTTTTGAAATGGTGTATCTCTGGCTATGTATATTTTCACCAGAAAAGAAAAAAGGTCCTCCAAGGTAGAGAAGGGAGAGTGTTGACACGTTGTGGGGTTGTTAACCAATGTCATAAAACTATATGCGTACTGACTGTGTAATGAGAAACTATTTGTTCTGTAAACCTTCACCTAAAGCACAACTAAAAAAAAAAAATCTAAGGGAGTGCCATCAATAAATACAGAAATCCTACAGGACAAACCACCTGTTTCTTCAACAAAAATCGCAAGGAACTAACAAAAGGTGACAGGAGAACCTATAGATTAAACAACTCTTAAAAGACATACAAACCAATCACAACACACGGACCTTATTTGGATCCCAACTGAAACTACGAAGTACATATCTATACTCTGTGTATCTGCGTATGTGTGTGTATCACTTTAGGAGGCACACAATGTTGGTAAGGTGGTTATAATATATGCATATATACATATGAGACAATCAGGGAAATGTGAAAACAATAAGACATTTATTATATTAAGGAATTATTTTCATATGTGATAATGATAACTCTATTGTGCTTATATTTGCAGGCCTTTATTTTTTAGAGAAATATACTCGGAGATATTTTTCAGCTAAAATTATGCCTGTGATGTGAGGGAGCTGCAGAGACCGCAGATAACAAGATTGGCTATATACTGATAATTGCTGAAGCTGAATGATAGTATATTGGGTTTATTACTCTATTACATTCCCTACACTATTCCCTCTATTCACAAGTTTGAAATTCTCAATAAAAAATTAAAATTAATCAATTTAATCAATTCTAGGTACGTTAAAAAAATTTTTTTTTTTTTAATTTCATAGGAACACAGAGTATCTTTCACCTCAGAGTAGAGAAAGACTTCTTCTTAAGGATAAAAACAGAAACCACCTTACCAACATTATGTGCCTCCTGAAGAGATACACTAGGGAAGGATACAACATTGCTTATGTAATATTACTGACCAAAACACATAACCTCAATCTAGTCACGAGGAAACATCAGCAAACCCAAATTGTGGACTATTCTACAAAATAACTGGCAAGTAGTCTTCAAAAATGTAAGTTGTATACTGTCTCACCCTTCACCAAAGATACCACTTATCTATTGTCTATTTAGTATTTACCCCCCTCCCACCCCTCCCATTCTAACTAAAAAAAAAAGACCAGATTTGCTCGCCTGACAGACTGGAGAAACCCCGAGAATATGGCCCCTAGAGACCCTTTTAGCTCAGGGGTGAAGTCACTTCCAAGGTTCACCATTCAACTGGGGATTAGACAGCCTCATAAAACAAAACGGGACTAAGGAGGCACTGCAGTCCAGGGATAAGGACTAGAAGGCAGAAGGGGACAGGAAAGCTAGTGATAGGGAACCCAAGGTTGAGTAAGGACAGTGCTGACATGTAGTGGGGTTGTTAACCACTGTCACAGGGCAACACGTGTACTAACTGTTTAATGAGAAACTTTTGTTCTGTAAACCTGCATCTAAAGTGAGAATAGCAGCACAACCAGAAGAACACAATCAATGTCACTGAATTGTGCATGTAGAAATTTTTGAAATGGTGTATCTTTGGCTATGTATATTTTCATCAAAAAAAAAAAAAGTCAAGAAGGGAGAGGGCTAACACGTCATGGGATTATTAACCAATGTCATAAAACAATGTATGTACTGACCGTTTAATGAGAAACTATTTGTTCTGTAAACCTTCACCTAAAGTACAATTAAAAAAAAAAAAGTCAAAGTTGTGAAGACAAAAGCTACAGAATTCTTCCAGATAAAGAAACTAAAGAAAAAACAATGCAGTGTATGACCCTGAATTACATCGTGAACCAGGGAAAAACTTTTTTTTTTTAAGGTGGAAAAGGGGAGACCTATAAAGGACATTATAGGGATAACTGAAAAACATCTGAATAACCACTGATGATTAAATAATAGCATTCCATGTCTGCTAAATTTCCTGGTTTTGAAAATTATACAGTGGTTATGCAAATGAATGTCCACACAATGCCTACAACCTATTTTCAAGTGGCTGGGGGGAGGGGGTGTAAATGTGTGTGTGTGTATGTATGTATATATATAGAGAGAGAATGGTAACAGGAATATGACAAAAGAAACTAGAATGTATATAACTATATTACACATAATGGTAGTATATAAACATATAATATTATCCATATATTCATATACACAAAGTGAATGATAACATGAACATGACAAAATGCAACTAGTGAAGATGAAAGAAGGACATATGGAAGTTCTTAGTGTTTTTCTTGCAAATTTGCTTTAAGTTTGAAAATTATTTCCAAATGTTTTTTTTTTTTGCTATTTGAATACAAAATTAGAAACAAAAACCATACAGGAAAAAGATAATAAATTTGACTACACACCTACTCCTCACTTATCAACTATCTCGTTATCCGTCATTTCGCATTTATGACAATAGTAAAAAAAAAAATCTACTATCCGACTATTTTGCACATTGACGACCCTGCCAATCTGCATACCCTCGCAGCACACAGCTAGTCCAGAGCATGGAGAGGGAGAAGCAGCGGCACCACCCCCAGCGTCTTTAACGCCAGTCTGGAACCTACAAAGCTCCAGCTCCTCCTGGCTTGCACCTCCCCGCATGCCTCATCTTCTGCCACGAAGGGCTGCGGCAACTATCCCATGGCTGAGGCCTGTCTTCTGCCCCACTTCCCACACTGAGTACACTGCAAAGCCCATGCCGGGATGCCTGGCAGCTAAGGACACGCAGCATGCGCAGCATATCCAGCATAGATTCGGATTCTGGTGAGCAGAGTGAGGCAGAGCCCGTGATCACTACAGGTACGGAGGTGCCGTGGTCACCCAGCTGGGAGGGCTGGGGCTGGGGCGGAGGGGAGGGCAGGACAGTAAATCACGAGTATTTCACATAATGCTGATTTTCGCATACTAACCTCATCTTTGGAACTTAACCATGTCGGTAAGTGAGGAGTAGGCGTATTTTCAAAAAATTTAAAGACTACTTTTAAAACCAACATTTGCCACAGACTAGGAGGATATCTGCAATCAACAAAAAGTAAATTTCCAAAAGTATAAAGTATCTCTAAAATAAATAAGGAAAAGACAATCCAATATAAAAATGGACATAGATGTGAACAGACAATTCACAGAAGAGAAAATCCAAATGATCAGTAAACTACCAAAAGACTCACTTTATATTTTATTCAACTTCCCATCAGTCTTTTAAAAAAACTAGTTATGTTTACTTCCTGACAGGTTCACAGCTTTTACACGAATGACTGTTCTTTAGCGCTAAATCATTTTTTAATAGACTGCATAAGAGTCACTAAAGAGGAACCAACTTTACGTAGGATTCAAGATTATATAGTTTCCAATGTAGATTATTTGGTAAAACTTCAGGGACATTGTTACTGTCAAACAAGAATCGGCTATTTTTTTTACAGCAGTGTATCATTGTTGTTCTCTATTCAGACCTACTTACATTTATCATTATCTTTTCTGACTATAGTTCCAAGGTAATTTTTCAATTTTCAACACATAATCAAGATGGTGACAAAGGTATAAAAAAAAAGAATAGTCATCATTTGTGAACCCCACCACTCAGATTAAGCCTCTCTATGTCCTTTTCTCAGTACAATTCCCTCTAACCTCTACTGGACTCCTTGCTAGAGGTAACCACTATATTGAATTGACATCTATCATTACTGTGAACTTTTTTTATAGTGTGTGTGTGTGTGCGCGCACATCCCTAAACAAGTATTTTCATCTTCACTAGTAATCAGGGAAAAATCACACTGATGAAGTGTAGGGTTGCACAGCCAATTACTGTAATTGCTGTCAATAAGCTGTACATCTGTGAAAAGCTGGATTAGCAGAAGTTCTGTGATAAGATATATTTATATATTTACAACAATGACCAAAAACAAAAAAAAAGAGTCGCTGCTAAGGCTGCTTATGTACGACCAAACACCTCATGGAATTTGGTTCTTTGGTTTGGAAGTTTAAGGTCATGGTTTCATGGGACTTCCTAGTTAACTGGCCGAATAACGTGTTTAGTGCTTCTGTTCTACCTCCTAGTTCGTTGCATAGTGCTTGGGGTAGTAAAGCTTGCAATCGGCCATCCAAGGCACAATTGGTCTATATTCACCTGGAGCAACAGAGGAAGGAGGAGAGTCAGGAAGAGGAGGAAGATATGGAATGTGTGGCTAACTGCCTCCATGAACAACTGCCTCCTTTGCCATGAGACCAGAAGAATGGGATGGTGCCAGGTACCATTACCGAACATTTTGATCAAAGAGTCCACAGAAGAATCCTGATCAAAAGGGGTAAAATGTAGAACAGAATTTCAAATTCTCATGGACTCTAGACTTTCTCGAGCCATGGAGGGTGGATAAGCCCCTGAAATTACTGCCCTGAGATAATCTTTAAACCCTAAACCAGAAATATCCCCTCAAGTGACCTTAAAACCAAACAATAGTTCAGCTTAACTAGTAAAAAAGGTCTGCTTTGAGCATTATGCTCTTTAAGAAGTATCCATATGGGATCAAATTGACAACAGCAACTCAAAAGATTAGACAAGAACCTTAGGGGGCAGTGAGTTGATGAAAAGGAGGGTAAGAATGGTTACACAACTCAAAGAATGTAATCAGTGTCACTAAATCGTACATGTAGTAACTGTTGGTGTACATTTTGTTGTGTATATTCTCAACAACAATCACAAAATAAATTTCAGAAGGAAAAAAAAAACTGTTTATGCGACAACCAGAATGAAATTTGTAAGAATGCTGACACATTGTGAAAAATGTAATTGTCACTGAATAATTTGTATAGATACTGTTAAATGGGAACATAATGTGCTATATAAACTCTAACTGAAAACAAAACATTATTTAAAAAAATATAATTACAGTGAGACACAGGTAATTTTATAGGCATTAAAATGGCAAAAATATTAAAGTCTAGCCCATTGTTGGCTAGGATATAGAACTGTCATACAATCATATAACTACTGCAGTCATACAATAGAGATAGGTGTTCACAAAGTCAATTATCATCACTACACAAAAACACAGAATGAGATGAGGAAGACCCTTGTTCTGCTTGTAGCCTTGTGAATAATATAAGCCTGGAATTGGAGCCAATTAGACAGCCTGTTGCTTGGATAGCTCTCCCTTGCCCTTACTTTAGCCCTGTATATATAGGCCCACTCAGGAAAGATCAGCATTTCTACACAGCCAAGAAAGAGAAGGGAAAAAAAAGAGATGTAGACTATCACAGCGCCAAAAATTTTTTACATACCTGTCCCAGTCCTCATTTGCAGCTCTTCTTCTCCAGGACCGTTCTGCACCAGGCTTATCAAATTGATCAAAGTCATCATCTGTAAAGATTTTATTAAAATCATTCTTACTAAAGGAAACCAGATATAGAGCACAAAAATGTTCAAATATGAAAACAACTGGATTCTTTTAAGGGTTCCTGACATAACATTTCAAAATAAAGTTTCACATACAACTATTATAAATGATTTACCCAGACATGTAATAACCCTTGAGATTTTTAATAACTTTAAAAGTACACAGCTACCCAAATAAAATCAACTTATTAAACACTACTAGGTATGAACAATTGCTAACAAGAACACAGAATTTTTTTTTAATCAATTTTAATAGTGTTTTCTTTATAAAATAATGGTTTGGGGTTTTTTTTTTTACTGTATAAAAGGAAGAAAAATTACTGATTTTCTACAGTTAAAGAAAGTTTTATAATACTTTTTATAATCTTCACATTTTTCTAAATTAATTCTCGAATACAAAGCCCCTATTTAAGGGAAGGAAAGAATCTAGAGCAGCACTGTGCAATATATGAAAGCCTCAGACATAACTTTAAACTTTCTAGTAGCCACATTAAAAAGGTAAAAAGGAACATGTAAAAATAATTTTAACAATATATTTTAATTTCCCAAATATCATTTCAGCATTAATCAATATAAAATAATGAGATATTTTACCTTTTTTCACACTCTTAGAAATCCAGTCTATATTCTACATACACAGCACATCTCAATATGGACTAGCCACATTTCAAATGCTCAACAGCCATTTAATTGAAATGATCCAGAAGTGCAAGTGGCTACACCAAGGTGTACAGGGCAGATGCAGAGAATAAGAGCAGGGCCCTTTAAGACTAAGTTCTTTTTTTTTGTAAATTGAAGTTACTGTCTACTTAAGGAATTGCTGGCATATTAAATGTGGCAATATACTCAAGATAGAAGAACTGGCATGGGTTGCACCTGATACATAGTTATTTTTATTATTAGAAAAATCAAGGAGTGGAAATTAAATTTTTCATCTTAGGTACACATACAAGCAAAGATGCTTGAGAACTAGCAATGGGTACTTATCCTCAGAGAGATTCAACATAGGGGAACCAGATGATATAAACACCTATAAAGCCTCAAGAATTTGTTCAGCCCAGAGCTGGAAGTTAACCAATAAAATTCTAATAAGGTAATATAACATGCCTTATCATACAGTACCAGACGGAACAGGGGCTTTAAATAAATAAATAAAACATGAATGAAGTATACTAAAAAAATTAATAGCCTTGAGAGTTCCACTTCCAGCATAAC
Organism: Trichechus manatus latirostris; assembly: GCF_000243295.1. NCBI lineage: Eukaryota > Metazoa > Chordata > Mammalia > Sirenia > Trichechidae > Trichechus > Trichechus manatus. The sequence goes on along the minus strand of NW_004443956.1, from coordinate 19,356,200 downwards.
AGCCTGAGAAGCTCTGTGGATCCACTCCCAGTGAATTAAAAAAAAAAAAAAAAAAATTTTAAACCATTTAAAGTACACAGCTACCCAAAGCATGGAGCAAATAAGAACACAGTTATTTGAGAAAACATACTAAAATTCAGTAAAACCAGAGAGTCTGTGGTATTTGCTCCCTCCTTCTCCTATCCCAGGTCAATGGATGGAAACTCCCCTCCAAGCCCCAAGAACAAATGGCTCTCTCTTCCTACAGCTCTCAGTCAGAGGGGCTGTCTTACCAGGATGGGTAGAACCTCAATACTTCTCACCCTGTCCCCAGCAGCCTACTGCTGAGGCTAAGTTCTGGGTGAGTGGGATCAAGAAGCAGACTCTTCCTTTTTCAGCCCAACCCCAAGTACTGGTGCAAAGACTCTACCCTGGGCGTAACAGCACTGAGAATACTGGGGCCCTGACTGCCCTGCCCTGCTCATGAGTGAGGGTTCCACACAAACAGGCAAACTGAGGTGACCTGAGGCTGCTGCTCCCTCCTCAGAATCCTAAAGTCGAGGTGTCACTCACAGACAAGTATGCCATTGTCCCTGCCAGCAGCACCAGAGCTCTGGCTCAGAAGTTTCATCCAGGGGAACAGCAGGTCTTAGAACAGAGAGTTCCAAATCTCTCCCAAAAGAAACTGACTTCATTTGAAACAGAGTGGAGAAGTTCAAGTCTATGGGTGCTCTCAAAAAAAAATGGAGGTTTGGTGAAAAGCAATTGGGAGGAGACCAATAGATTCTTACATTTTCTTACAACATGGATGCTAAAATCCTCAAAAAAAACCTAGCAAACTGAATCCAGAAACACATAAAAAGAATTATATACCACGATTAAGAGGAATTTATGCCAGGAATGCAAGGTTAATATAACCTATTTTAAAAAAATCTAAAAATTAATGTAATACGATATTATCAATAGCACAAAAAACAGAAACCACACGGTAATCTCACTAAACACAAAAAAAATTTAACACCTCTTCATGATTAAAACACTCAACAAACTAGGAATACAAGGGAACATCCACTACCTTATAAAAGGCATCTACAATAACCCACAACTAAATACCTAACAGTGAAAGAGCGAATGCTTTCCTCCATGACCAAAAACAAGACAATAATGCCAGCTCTCATGGCTTCTATTCAACACTATACTGGAGATTCTAGCCAAGAGACTTAGGCAAGAAAAAAATGTTATGCGAACTGGAAAGGAAGAAGTAAAATTTTCTCTATTTACATATGACATGATCTTGCATAAAGGCTGTTGTTGTTGTTAGGTACCGTCCAGTCAGTTCCAACTCACAGCGACCCTACGTACAACAGAACAAAACACTGCCGAGTCCTGTATAAAGGTAATCCTAAGAAATCCACCAAAACCTGTAGAACTGATAAACAAGTTCAACAATTTTTTTTTTACACAAACTGATATTTTATGCAACGATAAATACATTTTATACACTACCAATGACTAATCTGAAACTCAAATACGAAAACAATTTCAGTTACAATAGCATCAAAAACAATAAAATGTTTACTATTTTATTAGGATAAATTCTAATTTATAGAACTGCAGCGTAAAACTGATACTGTGAGGGGGAGAAAACAGAGAGGATCACTGAAGAAATGCTGACGGAAAACTTCCCCAACAACATGAAAGATGAAAAGCTGACCATCCAAGAAGCTCAACGAACCCCATATAGGACAGATCCCAAAAGAAAATCATCAAAGTATATCATAATCACACTCACTAAAACTAAAGACAAGAAAAGAAGTCTGAGAGCAGCTCGAGAAAAGTGAAAAGTCACATACAGACGAGAAACAGTAAGACTAAGCTCAGACTACTTGGCAGAAACCATGCAGGCAAGAAGGCAATGGAATAACATATATAAAACCTTGAAAGAAAAAAATTGCCAACCAAGAATAACATATCCTGAGACTTCCAGGCAGCATGGCGCTGTAGTCAGAAGCACCACGCCGTCCCTCCACAGCAAAGATCAGAAAAACTAAGTCAAACAGAGTTACACGTCAATCCTGAAACCCTAAGCATCAAATGAAGAGATAAAGAACTCACCCAAGCACCAAATGGAATAAGAAACTGACCGAGAACAGAGCGCAAGGAGAGATACATGCAGAGGTTCCCTATCAGCTACCACAGCATGGATCCGCCATCTTGGACTCCTATCAGAGATCAGTGAACAGGGGGTACAAGAAAGCAGCTTCACGGAGCTTCCAGCAGGAGACAGAACAACCAATAACCAGCGATATAGACTTTTCCACCCCCCACCCGTCTTCACCCCCCACTTAGCTTCTTGTGCTTCCTGCAGCCACAGTCTCTTGGCCGGGAAGCACCACCTTCACCCCGGTGTCACTTGCGTTCCACCTGCCCGCAATGGCCGGCTCCCTGAGTGCCTTTTGTTGGCTGCCAGTGTTGCTTTTCTCCACTTCTTTAGATTTCTTCCTTACCTCTCACCACTTCCGCCTCCTTTCTCTCTAACACCTGGCTCCGTGCGCCATCTTTGCTTCTTCCTGAAAGGCTGCGAAACACCGCTCAACTGTGAAACTACTTCCCGGCCCTTGTCGCCATGCTGGTGGGACCCCCAGGGCTTTTATGTTTGTTTCCTCTGATTTCTTCTGTTTTGATTTGTTTGTTTTCTTTTTCTTTTCTCAGCTTGGGAGCCCCTTCTAGCGGGGCAGTACCGCGTGGCTTGGAAGCTACTCCCAAACTCTGCACAGACGCACAGGGACATCCTTTGTTTTTGTTTTTGTTTTTTTTTTTCGGGTTTTTTTCTTTGTTTTGTTTTCTTCTCTCTCTTATGCCCATTCTGTCTTTCTTCACTTCCAGTCTCTCGATTTATTCATTTTTTTCTTTTTTTCTGATTTCCCCATTTCTCAGTCTCTCATCTCTCCACTCCAATAGCAAGCTCCCTTAGCACTCTTTTTTGCTTGTGTGTATGTTTTTGGCCCCTGTTCCTCTCTCCTCTCATCTTTCCCATACCCATCTTAGCTCCACACATCACAATCTACCCCCTCCTTCCTGCCTACCTGCACTGTGCGCTGAACATCACACTCCCAAGCAGCACAGGCATGGCCTATTGGAACCTGCCCTGTGCTGATTCCCGGTCCTCACTGTCAGCCCTGGTATGTGCCACAAACAACCCATCACAGAAACTCCCCTTCAGCTGGACCTGCCCAGCTGTACCATACCTGAGTGACTGACCCTGCCCATTGGAGAAAGAGGTGAAAAGTATCGTGCCCACAGATGAACAAACAACAAAGAACGCACAGCCCACCTGCTCAGACATAACCAAATAAATCAAACAAGCAGGATGAAACAAATAAATATACAATCAATAAACGAGGAAAATAACCACTCAATGCCCCCAAAACAACAGACAATATCAAAACATTTACAAAAACAGTACAGGATGGTTCCAGTAGGTGTCCAACATAAAACACCAGATGACCTTCCAGTAGAAGTAAAGGCACTAGACCTAACTGATAGAGAATTCAAATCTCTAATATTTAGAATTATCCAAGAGTTGAAGCAAAAAGCAGACAAAAATCAGGAAAAAACACACAAATTCATGGAAAAGGAAGACAAATTCATGAAAAATACAGACCAAAAAAAGAATTCAAGAAAATACAGTAACAAAATGCTAAAATAAATTCACAATTAGAAACCATACAATTAGAAATCCAAAAGATAAACAACAAGGTTTCAGAAATGGACAGTGTCACGGAAGGGCTGAGGAGCAGGTTTGAAACGATGGAAGACAGGATCAGCAAAAATGAAGACAAATACTTGGGCACAACTCTGTTTGAGAAAAAATCAGAAAAAAGAATGAAGAAAAATGAAGAAACCCTGAGAATTATGTGGGATACAATCAAAAGCAAAACTCTGAGTGATCAGAGTTCCAGAACAGAGGAAGAAAACAGAAAACACAGAGAGGATCACTGAAGAATTGCTGACAGAAAACTTCCCCAATATTATGAGAGATGAAAAACTGACCATCCAAGAAGCTCAACAAACTCCATAAAGGACTGACCCCAAAAGAAAATCACCAAGTCATATCATAATCACACTCCTGAAAACCAAAGACAAACAAATAATTGTGAGAGCAGCTCGAGAAAAACAAAAAGTCACATACAGAGGAGAAACAATAAGACTAAGCACAGATTATTTGGCAGAAACCATGCAGGCAAGAAGACAATGGGATGACATATATAAAACCTTGAAAGAAAAAAACTGCCAGCCAAGAATAATATATCCTGCAAAACTCTCGTTCAAATATGATGGTGAAATTAGGTCATT
>NW_004443956.1:19333648-19350700 GCF_000243295.1 Trichechus manatus latirostris | reverse complement strand
GTCTGGGGTCTTAAAAGCCTATGAGCAGCCATCTAAGATACTCCACTGGTCTCACCCCTTCGGGAGCAAGGGAGAATGAAGAAAACAAGATACAATGAAAAGATCAGTCCGAACGACTAATGGACCACAACTATCACGGCCTCCACCAGACTGAGTCCAGTACAGCTAGATGGTGCCCAGCTAGCACCACTAACTGCTCTGACTGGGATCACAACAGAGGGTTCCGGACAGAGCTGGAGAAAAATGTAGAAGAATATTCTAACTCAGAAAAAAAGACCAGATTTACTGGTCTGATAGAGACTGGAAAAACCACAAGAGTATGGCCCCCAGACACCCTTTTAGCTCAGTAATGAAGTCGCTCCCGAGGTTCACTGTTCAGCCAAAGATTAGACAGCCCCATAACAGAAAACAAGTCTAATGGGGCACAACAGCCCAGGGACAAGGACTAGAAAGCAGGAGGGGACAGGAAAGCTGGTAATAGGGAACCCAAGGCTGATACAGTAGAGCAATGACATGTCGTAGGGTTGTTAACCAATGTCATAAAACAAATACGTGTACTGTTCAATGAGAAACTATTCTGTAAACCTTCATCTAAAGTACAATAAACAAAATTTTAAAAAATTAAATTTTAAAAAAACTTATACTGTCAAAAATTCAAGATATTGTTGAATGAATTAAAATCCAAATAAATGAAAAAAACATGCCATGTTCATGAATGAGAAAACTTAACATTGTTAAGATGGCAATACTGTCCAAATTGATGTGCAAATTCAATGCATTCTGTATCAGAATACCAGCTAACTTCTTTAAAGAAATGATGAGCTGATCCCAAAATTCATGTGAAACTGCAAGAGACCCCAAAGAACAAAAATAATCTTAAAAAAGAACAAAGTTGGGGGAATCACATTTCCCAATTCCAAAACTTACTACAAAGCTACAGTAATCAAAATAGTGTGGTACTGGTATAAAAGGACAGACATATAAATCAACGGAATAGAATTGAAAGTCCAGAAATAAGTGGATGTAATAGTTAATATCATGTGTCAGGTTGGCTACACCATGATGCTCAGTATCATGTAATTATCCTCCGTTTTGTCATTTCCCATAAGTAATATAATCTAATCACCTCTATGATGTTATCTGATATGATCAGTCAATCAGTTATAAGGGGAATTTCAGGGGTGTGGCCCACACCTAATACACATGGCCATTCTGGCAAAGCTCTCTTGCTTGCGGCTCATCATCATCTGACCTCTGGTTCTTGGGATTTGAGCTAGCAGCCTGTCATCTGACCTGCCAACTTCCAGATTCACGAGCTTCCTCAGCCCTGTGAGCCAGCAACCTGCCATCTGACCTGCCGATTCTTGGTCAGCCTCTGCAACCACGTGAGTCAAGAGAAGCCTCTAGTTCATGCCTAACCCATGGACTTTGGGACTTGCCAGCCTCCACAACTGCGTGAGCCATTTCCTTGTGATAAATTCATCTCTTTCTCTGTCTCTATACATATATATACGTAGAGAGAGAGAGAGAGATACGCTTCAGTAGTTTTGCTTCTCTAGAGAACTGCCTAAGACAATGGGGAAAGAATACTCTTTTCAACAAATGGTGGTGAAACAACTAAATATCCACATGCGAAAGAATGTAACTGAACCCCTACATCACACCATATGTATTAAAAAAAAAAAAAATCAACTCAAAATGGATCAAGGAACTAAGATCAAAGAACTAAATGGATCCAAGAGCTAAAACTTATAAAACTTTTAGGAGAAATCATCATGACCTCAGATTAGGCAATGGATTCAGAGATATGACATCAAAAGCACAAGTAACAAAAGAAAACACAGATAAACTGTACCTTATTAAAATTAGTAACTTCTGTGCTTCAAAGGACAATATAAAGAAAGTGAAAAGACGAGAATAGGGGAAAATATCTTCAAGTCATATATCTGATAAGGAACTTTTATCTAGAATATATAAAGAACTCTTACAACTCAAAAGACAAACCAATTTTAAAAATGGACAAACAGCCTGAAGAGACATTTTCCCCAAAAAATATAAAAAAGACCAATAAGCACATGAAAAGATGCTCAACATACTGTACAAAACCAGCTGCTGTCAAGTCAGTTCCAACTCATGGTGATCCCATGTGTTTCAGAGTAGAAGTGTGCTCCACAGGGTTTTCAATGGCTGCAATCTTTTACAAGTAGATCGGAAAGCCCTTCTTCTGAGGTGCCTCTGGGTGGATTTGAACCGCCAACCTTTTGGTTGGCACTTAACCAATTACGTCACACAGGTGCTCCTGACATCATTAGTCACCAAGAAAACGCAAAGCAAAAAGATAATGAGATATCACTTCACATCCACTAAGATGGCAATGATCAAAAACTTATTATCGCAAGTGTTGGCAAGGATGTGGAGAAACTGGAACCCACACAGAATGCTGGGGAAATGTAAAATGGTACAGCCACTTGGGAAAATAGTCTGTCAGTTCCTCAAACAAACATAACAGTTACCATTATGATCCAGTGATACCACTCCTAGGTATTTATACTCAAGATAAATTAAAATCTATCTTGTACACTAATGTTTACAGCAATATTATTCATAAGAGCCAAAACGTCTATCAACTGATGAATGGATAAACACATTCAACTACTGATACATGCTACAACACGAATAAACCTTGAAACCACAAAAGACTACAATATTACAAAATTCCATTTAGAAAACATCCAGAACAGGCAAATTCAGAGACAGAAAGCAGATGTGTGGTTGCGTAGAGCTAAGGGAGATGAGGGATGGGGATACAAAATTTCTTTTTGAGGTATGCAAAGATTCTAAAATTGACTGTAGTGACTGTTACACGTATCTGTGACATACAAAAATCCATCAAATTGTACACTTTAAATGGGTGAATTGTATGGTACTGAATTATACAGCAATAAAGCTGTTGAGAAGAAAAAAGAGTAACCTTAATCTGGATCATGAGGACAGGAGGTAGTGCACAGACTGTAGATCTAGAGACAGCACGGTCTGGTAAGTTCCAATCTCAGCTATGCCACTTTTATTAGCTGTGTCACTTTATCTTTCTGAGTCTCATGTGCTTTTCTGTTAAATGAAGTTATAATGAAAAGCAGATACAAAATGGTATATTTTAAGTTAAAATGCCTGGCCTAACATATGCACTTAAACACACCAAGCACAGTACTAAGTTCTACAGACACAATAGTGAACAAGAGAGACCTAGTACTAATCATACAGCTTATTAAACTAGCCATATTAAACCAGTAAATATTATGATAGGCTCAAGAAATGACAGTTATTTTTATTATAATGATGCTGAAGATGACAATACAGTAAAAATCTTTTCTAGATCATTTTAATTAAACTAACTTTATCCTCAAGAGAGGGTTCAAATTAATAGGTTCATTTAATTCTTACTTGAACTAATATTACCAGACAACTGGTGCTCATTTTTCACAAAATACCTTATACAGAGTTCACACTATACTTCTTGTTGTTAGCTACCATCAAGTTCATTCTGATTCATGGCGACCCCACGTACTACAGATGAACTGCTCCACAGCAGCATAAAAGAAAATATAGTAAAAAAATAATTAACGGACATGCACTTCTGGACAAGATAGAACAATAGAGAGTGGAATTCCCCTCACTCCTGAAGTGTATAATTGTTCATATATATAAAGGACATGGAACAACAGTTTTAAATGGTGGACATCATATAACAAAGGACAGTGATCGATGAGAGATGAAGAGCAAACAAGGTGAGCCCTAGGACTGCTCCAGCTTAATACCTTAAGACAGTTTTTAGGCTGCAGTGGAAAGAGAGGGAATTCACATGGAGATGAGTTAAGGAAATGAAGCTAAAAGCCCTGGAAGCCCAAGTGGCTGGAGTCCATACGACAGATCACCAGAAAAGAGAGCTGCACAGAGAACCTTGGAGATATGCAGATGGCCCCCTTCATGTGAGAGAACTATCTGAAGCTGGGGAAAGAACCATCTGAGAGGGTTCAGGGAACACTACCCAGCACACACACAGGGCCAGGAGCAGTACCTATTCCCACATGGATGGGGAAAACTCGTAATTCACAGTGTACTGGATAAAGTACTCTGAAAGGTCTTGCCTCAATAGAGAATAATGAGGAGCACTGCTCTAGAGCATTAACAAAATAAAGACTCAAATAGTTTCTAAATAATTGTATCCCGGGGAGGGGGGGGGAACCTCAAGAATATTTACAATACAAAATATCCAGTACCCAACAAGGTCAACTTTACAATGTCAAAGAAAACCAGGCATGCAAAGAGGCACAAAAAAAATCAGTCAAAACCATCCCAGAACTGACACATGTAAAATTAAAAGAGAGACATTAAAACAGTTATCATATCTATACATATTCCAAAACTAGAGATATTTTTTAAAAAATCTAAAACTTCTAGTAATGAAAACAACTATGTTTGAGATGGAAAATATACTACAAGGGATTAATAGAAAACTAGACATTGCAGATGAATAGTGAATCTGAAGGTAGATTAATAGAAATTATCTGTGATAAAATGAAAAGAAGTCTGGCCCCAAGACAGCCATGTCTTAATCCCTGGAATCTTTGAATGTTAACTTAAATGACCAAATTTTTGCATATGTGATTAAGTTAAGGATCTTGAGATAGGAAGATTATCCTCGATTGTCTGGGTGGACCCTAAATGCAATTACATATATCCTTATAAGAAAGAGACTTTACACACACACACACACACACACACACACACACACAAGAAAGCAATGTGAAGACAACAGGCATGGACTGGAACGATGCAGCTACCACAAGCTGGAAGAGGCAAGGAATGGATTCTCCTACAGCCTCCAGGAGCGCAGTTCTGCCAATATCCTGAGTCAGCCCAGTAATACGTATTTTGGACTTGCCTCCAGGACTGAGAGAGAATACATTCCCACTGTTTTAAGCTACCAATTTTGTGGTAATTTGTTGCAGCAGCCGCAGGAAACTAATATACCATCCAAAATGAAACAAAGAGAGAAATCCAAAAAACTAAAAAGAGATCAGTGAGCTGTGGGACAACCTCAAGCAGTCTAACGTATGGAATATCAGGGGCCCTAAAGAGAGGGAGACAGAAAAAATACATGGAGAAATACTGGCCAAAAGTTTTCCAACTTGATAAAAACTATAAACTCACCAAGAAGCTCAACAAATCCCAAGCACAATAAAAAGAAAACTTCACAAAGGCATTTGATAATCAAATTGCTCAAAACCAGATATTGAGATAAAAATCATAAAAGCAGACAGAGGGAAAAAATCATTCTACAAATGGAAAGAATGCAAGCAAGAAGACACGGGAGTATCAACCCAAAAAATACCCAGTAAGAGTATCTTCCAAAATCAAACATGAAATAATGACTTTTTCAGACATAAAAAAAGCTGAAAGAATCAGCAGCAGCAGATATGCACAACAAGAAATGTTCAAGAAGTCCTTCAGGGAAGGACAACACACACTACAGGGGAAGTCAGCACAACTGGACTAAACCAAAGCTAAGAAGTTTCCTGAATACAATCAGACACTTTGAGAGACAGTAGCAGAAGTCGGGGTCTGGGGACCATGCTTTCAGGGGACATCTAGGTCAACTGGCATAACAAAGCTTATTAAGAAAATGTTCTGCATCCTACTTTGTGAGTGGCATGTGGGGTCTTAAAAGCTTGCAAGCGGCCATCTAAGATGCATCAATTGGTCCCAACCATCTGGAGTAAAGGAGAAAGAAGAACACCAAAGACACAAGGAAAGTATTAGCCCAAGAGACAAAAAGGGCCACATAAATCAGAGACTTCATCAGCCTGAGATGAGAAGAACTAGATGGTATCCAGCTACCACCAATGACCGCCCTGACAACGAACACAAGAGAGAGTCCCTGATGGAGCAGGAGAAAGGTAGGGTACAGAACTCAAATTCTAGTAAGAAGACCAGACTTAATGGTCTGACTGAGACTGGAGAAACCCCAGAAAGCCCAGGAACACCAAGGACTGCCAGCAGCCACTTGAAGCTGAAAGAGAAAAAGAAGGTTCTTCCTCGAGGGCTGATGTCCTGAAATCAAACCTCTAGCCTCCAGAACTGTGGTAAATTGCTGCTCTTTAAAGTCGCCTACTTATGGTATTTTTTTTGTTATGCCAGCCCTAGGAAACTAAGACAAACCTTGTAAAATATTAGCTTGGAATAGGGTTCTAGAAATTGTCTAGTCCAAGGGTCGGCAAAGTTTAAATAAGCATTTAATGGAATACAGCTATGCCAATTCATTTATATATTGTGTATGGCTGCTTTCAAGCTACAACAGCAGAATTGAGTAATTACAACAGATGCCACATGGACTGCAAAGCCTCAAATATTTACTATTTGACCTTTACCGAAAAATAAAAAATGCCAACCCCTAGTCTAGTCCAAAAGTTCCCAACCCTCTATTTTTTTGCCTCAACACCACTCTCATGTACAATATGGTGGTATTCTGAGTCACTTGCACAAACGGTTAAGTGCTAGACTATCAACTGAAAGGTTGGTGGTTCAAACTCACACAGACATGCCCCAGAAGGCAGGCCTGGAGATCTACTTCCAAAAAATCACAGGCTTGAAAACCCTATGGAGCAGTTCTATTCCACATTCACAGGGTCGCCATGAGTCGGAATTGACTCAGTGGCTACTAACAACAACAAAGTAAAATCCCTTACTTTAACCAGACCCTTTATATGAACACTGAATAGAAAAACAGAATCAGGGTAACGTTCAAAAACTTTCAAAGTGAATGTATGAGCCCTTCTTGTTGTTGCTAGCTGCTGCTGAGTTGGCCCATGACTCATGGCAACCCCATGCACAACGGAACAAAACGTTGCCCAGTCCTGATCAGCTGGAGATCAGACGGTTGTGATCCATAGTTTTCACTGGCTGACTGACAGAAGTAGAGATCATCGGGCTTTTCCTCCTAGTCCGTCTAAGTCTAGAAACTCCAATGAAACCTGTCCAGCATCACGCAAACACGCCAATCACCACTGACAGACGAGTAGTGGCTGCACATAAAGTATACTGGCAAGGAATCGAACCTGGGTCTCCCTCATGGAAGGCGAGAATTCTGCCACTGAACCACCAATACCTCACATATTACCCCTACAGTATAACCATTAAATTCTGAGTGACCGTGGAAATTTTTCAGAAAGAACACCTAAATCATGTTGCCTTAAAAACACTTTGCAGTCATTGCTTTAAAAATACCTTATGGTATATGGGTCCCTAGACAGGTTCTCCCGAAAACTAATTTTGTATATTGTTTATGAAGTATAGTGCACGTTGGTCATTTGTGTGCCTGCCTAGCAACTGAATTTCCTTATCCTGTGTTTGGGAAATCTACCACACTGTGAATCCCGATATAAAACAGGGCCCTGTCTCCTACTGTAGAAGCTATAAAGGCTAGACCCTTGCTCGCTCACTCACATGCTAACAAGCTTCCAATATGACTTAAGAATCTAGAGGAAATCATTTTTTAAAAAGCAGTTTAGAATTTACTCTGATGGTGGCAATGGAAGCAGCATCCAGTGTTCAGTAGCATGATTTTGACTGCAGTTCCGGTCAATCAGACCATATTTCTAACAATTTTCAAAACCTAATTCTCTAGCCTTCTCCATAGATTGTCAGTTAATAATTTTCCAATAAACTTTTCTTCTTCTTAAGTGAATCAAAATCCCCATTGTTTGCAATAAAGATGCCTGCTAATACTTACCCGTTTCTTTTCTGAAGAATCTATACCCTTTTTAAAAAATGAAATCTTCTAACTTGCTGAAGATCCAGTGTTAAATTGGTGAAGTTTAAGGGACGAAGTATCAAAAAAAAAAAAGAGAGAGAAAGCCTTTCCACCAATCTTTTTCTCCCCCCTTCCACAGACATAAGTAATACGTGTGCTCACTGTGGTCAACTTGACATTGCCGCTGTTCTCTCAAAAGGGGCAGAGAAGGTAGAAAATACATCTCCCAGAACCTACTTCCCTATATAGTTCTGAGTTGAGAGTTTAGAAAGTAATGTACTCACAAGAGATTTGGAAGACAGAAAAGGAAGAAGAGACAATTATTACAATTATTCTCCAGAGGCAGATACAGGCACACACATACACAGAAGGCAGATGTGAGGTTCTCAAAAATGTCAGAGTGAGCTCCTGAAACTCATGTGTTGCTTCTGGGCTTGTAGGTAGCTATGACAGCCAGCAGTGGGTTGGTGAGAATCAACACCTCCAGTGCAGCAGACTGATTGATAGAGCCCACAGGAGCTTCCCAGATGGTCTTTAGGTTCACAGTGGCTTCCAGGTGAGCTCTTGAGAATCGCCTGCTTCAGTGCTATAGGCCAAAATTATCAGAGGTTTCCCTGACCATTACACCTCCAGCCCTTCCTCATGTTTTTGTATATAACTGAAGTATCTAAATCCAATTAATAAGAGTTTAAGAAAGAGAGAGTAGAAAAAATAAAGGAGAGAAAAACAATATAAGAAAATTTCCCAGAACTCAAGGACACGTATTTCCAGACTAAAGTGTCTACCAAGCGCACAGCACAAAGAACACAAAAAGACCTATGCTAAAGTACATCACCATGAACTTTCAAGAACACTAGAAAGAAAGAGTTGCTGAAAACTTCCAGGGAGACTTAAAAGAGTTAAGCACAGAATTAGCATATGACCCAGCAATTTCAAGCCTAGATCAATACTCAAAAGACTTAAAAACAGGGACTCAGAAAGATACTTATACTACAATGTTCATTCCAACTTTGCAACTTTATTCACAATAAAATTCCTGTCCATAAACAGATGAATGGATAAATTATTCAGCCGTAAAGACAAATGAAGTTCTGATACATGCTAAGGCATAGATGAACCTTGAAAGCATTATGCTGAGTGAAATAAGTCTGATGCAAAAGGCCAAACATTATATGATACCGCTTCTGTGAAATATCTATAACAGACAAATGCATAGACGAAAGTTAGCGGTTACCAGAGGCTGGGGAGAGGGAATGGAAAGTTATTGCTTATGGGGTTCGGAGTTTCTGTTTAGGGTGATAAAGTTTTGAAAATACTGGTGATGGTTGCACACAAGGTGAATGTAGTTAATGTCACTGAGTTATACACTTTAAAATGATTAAAACAGCAAATTTTCCCTTATACATATTTTGCCACAATAAATTTTTTTTAAAAAACTTCCAGGGAGAGAAAAAGGGTCACATAAAAAATGATTAGGAATCACAATGTCATCCCACCTCTCAACGGCAGAGCTGGAAGTTAGAAAACACAGTAAACACCATCAAAAGTCTAAGGAAAATTAATTCTAACCTAAGATTCTGGCCCTAACCAAAGCATCAATCTGGCACAAGATGAAGTAAAAATGTGTTCAAACATGCACAGTCTCAAAAAATTTACCTTTAACACACCCATTCTCAGAAAAGGTATTGCTTTGCTTAACTTTCTATTAATTAACTTGAAAACCGAAATGCTAAAGAATAATTTTTCTAGGAATATGTAAACTATCAAAATTGACCCACAGAATTAAAAAAATAAAAAAACTAAGTAGACCAATAGTAGCAAAAGAAATTGAAAAAATAATTTAAAAAAGCACCAGACCCAGACAGCTTTGCAGACAGTTCTTCCAACATTTAATAAAGATATTACATACTTTGTCCCAGAAAAATTGACAATTCATTCTAGAAAACCAGTATCTCTTATAACAAAACAGGATAACACACAGGAAAACACGAACACAAAGGAAGAAAAAAATGAAAAACCAAACTCATTGCCACTGAGTCGATTCTGACTCTTACGAGCCTAGATAAAAAACAAAAGAAATCCTGAGATGAATAAAACATGCAGATCAAGGTTTTTAATCCAAGAGTGCAAGTTTGGTTCAGCACTGGAAATCTATTAATGTATTAATATAATGCATTAATTACATTAAGAGATTAAAGGAGGAGGAAAAATAATCAACTCAAATGCAGAAAAATCATTTGATAAAATTAAAAAGGAAACTTCCCTAACTAAACAAACAGAACTATCAGAAACCTACAGCAAACATGATATTTAATGATAAAACATTAAAAGAACACTCATTAAACTCAGGAACAAAGATAAAGATGCCTGTCATCACCCATGCACAGCATTATACTGGAGGGCTTGCTAATGCTTCTAAGTACAAGAAAAAGAAAGACATAAAACTACTGCAGTAGAAGACGCTGCAAATATGACTATCAAGAAAATCCTGAGCATCAAACTATTGAAATTAGTAAGAATCCAATAAGGTAGTTTTATATAACTCAATTTTAAAAAAATCTTTTCTATAACAGACCAACAACAAATTTAGCAATGTCATAAGAAAAAAGACTATACCTCAATACAATAACAATAAATGTCATAAAATATCTAGGAAAAAAACTAACAAAAATGTGAAAGAACTATACAAAGAAAATTTTGTTAATGTAAGTTCCATAAGAACAGGGGGTCTATCGTTTTCTCTCTCATATATCCCAACCTCTTAGGTCAATGCCCAGTACAGAATTAAAAAAAAAAAAAAAAAGTTGCCATCAAATCAGTTCTCACTCATGACAACACCATGTGCGCTACTCAAACATTTGGTGAGTAACTGGGGATATAAAGGAAGAGGTCTATACACATTCTTGTTGCTAAATGAAAGAATCAGTTGTAAAAAATATCAAGCATGCCCAAATTACGTTAATAAATTCAATGCAATCCCAATAAAAATTTCAGTAGAATTCTTTACAGAACCTGACTGATGATTCTAAGGTTCATTTAAACAAACAAACAAAAAAAGCACAGGACTAACCTTGAAATATCTGAGAAAAAAACTATGTCAAAATAATACCAAAAAGCAATAATAATTAAAACCATGAATGGAAATTTAATATAAGAGTAGAAAAATAAATAATTAAAGAAATCATATTAGAACTACCGGAAGCCCCAAATTCACACCATACCCAAAATAAAATCCATGTGGATTAAAATACTAAATATAAAAAAGCCTATAAAATGTTATAGGCATAGAAGAATTCTTGGCATGAAAAAGTCACTATTCTTCACAGAACCTAACTGATGAATGTGAGAAAAACTTATCCTGAAAAACTGACATACTTCACCAGATAAAAATTTTAAATTTCCACTATGTGAAAAGCTTAAAACAAAGTTATATGGCAAGCACTAAAAGGCTTAATAATGCTAACATAATATACAAAGAATTACTTAAAATAATGAGAAAGAGATGTACCATCCAATTTAAAAACGAAAAAGAAAAAAGGATGCAAACAAGCAATTCACAGAAAAAAAAATGTAAGAGATGAAAAGAAGCTCAATTTCACCAGAAATCAGGAAAATACAAATTATAACATTCAGGCTATTTTCCAGTCTGCACCACTACCACTGTATTTTTACACAAATAACACGTGCCTTCTACATCTGTTTTGCCAACCACTCCCTCCTCCCACAAGGTATTTTCTTAAGCACTGCTATGCCAATTTTTTTTTTTTTTTACATTTTGCTATAAAAAATACTGACCATACCGCACTTACAAAAATACCTCACAGAGTGGGGGGAGCAGCTGGCAAACAAACGTAGAAGGTGCATGTTACTTGCATAAAAATATGGTAACTGCACTATTAAAGGGGCAAGTTGGGCAAACCCCACCTTTATCACTAACTGCATGGGAAGAATCAGCTTGAATCTACCATCTGGATGTGGACTCAGGCGTCACCTTCCCACTCTATTCCTTGTTGCCAGCCACTTTTGTGGCACTTCCTCTCTAACCCTAACCACCCAAAGTCAGGTCAGACTTTGTCCCTGGCCACCTAGGACCAGGTCATCAGGTAGCAGGCACAGGCTCAGGAGTCTGCACAACTCCCTATACTTCAGACCAGCAAGCTCCTCTCTCTTCCTCTAGCCTCCTGGGGCTAGGTCACAAGCTAAAAGAACTCTATCCGTCTTCATCAACTGCCCATGCAGCTTTTCTCTGTCACCCAGCTATCCAGAGCAAGGTCTTCACAAATCAACTGTCTGCACAGCCCTCTTCTGTCCAACACCCACCCAAAGCTGGTTCCTCACAAGTTAGGACTCTATTCTTAAGACTGTCTGTGCAGTCGTCCTCTAAATCAGTCCCTTGTGAGTTCATTAATTTTCTTTAACAGCTCACAAAATTAATGAAAAATATTACTTATATTTACAGTTACCCATTTATTATAACCAGAAAAGATACAAACAGAGAGGCATCAGACAACATCTGGGAAAACTCCCAACAGGGGGCCTCCATTATCCACAGGGTCGTGCCACACTCTCCCGCACATGGATTTTCTCACCAATCCAAGAAGACCCAAAATAGGACACACTAAGGTTCAGGGTCCCTTAGTCATTGCGGCCTAAGACATGACTCCATGAATATGCATGACTGATTCCACCATGTCCCCCTCTCTTTCTGAGTTTGGTTAGTTGCCAGCTGTTGAGTAGGGGACACCCAACTCCTTTTCACATGTTGAAAATAAGTGTTGCCTGGCTGTTTTGGAAAACAAAAGACACCTTGATTGCTTGAGAATTTGAAGGGCTATTTTCAGGAACCACAGACAAAGGCCATTTCAAGTCCTTTGTCCCACACAGCCTCAGATTTGCGAAAAAAATTTTTTAGCGAAAAAAATTGTTTAACAATTCTTAGCGTATGGGGAAATGGGGTACTCTCAGACATCACTGATGAAAGGATAAAGTGGAACAAACTTGTATGAGGACACCTTGACAGTACCTCTCAATATTTTAAATACCAATAACTTGCAACACAGTTACTCCACTTCTAGGAGTATCTATCCTCCAGAAATATCTGCATATACATAACAAGATACGTCTGGTGATTTTTACTACAGTATTATCTGCAATAGTGCTCATCAACAGGAAAATGATTAATCAAACAATGTCGGATCCACACATCCCTCACCTACCAACATGGCAAGGTCCCCAAGGTATATTCTTCAGTGAGCAAAGGAACCTGCAGAATAATACACGATTCTATTCACATTTTTAAAAAGTCAGATCATGTATCTCTATACATGCAATTTAAATATGTACAGAAAAGGATGCAAAATGATACATCTCAAACTTAATGTGAACAGTAGACATTTCCACTTTTAAAAAACCGTATGTTTACTGTAAAATTCTTTCAAACTGAGAGTGGCATCACCAAAAATGTCCAAATAGGAAACTCCAAGGACCTATCCTCCACTGAAACAACCAATTGGCTGGCGAAAACTTACAGAATCAACTTTTTGGGAACTCTGGAATCTAATTTAAAAAACTTACAACAACCAGGGGAGTACTTAATGAACAAAGAGGCTGCTAAATTTTATTTAAAAAAGGTTGTGGTGTTTCTGATTACCTGCCTTCCATTCCCCAGCTCAGAGGCAAGACTAGGATCAGCAGCCTGTGTTCTCGGTGCTGCTTACTGGCGCCAGGATGGGGGCAATATGAACCTGTTTTTAAAAAATTATGGTTGTGCATCTTGACCTGTCTGGTGTTTCCCTGATTTTTATTTGTGTAAAAATATAGTATTGTAAAACTGTCCATTTCTCTTCAGTTCTGTCAGTTTTTGCTTCATATGTTTCAGGGCTCTGTTGTTAGGTGCATAATATTAATATATGTTTGTAATTGTTGTATCTCCTTCGTGGATTAACCATTTATCAGTATCTTATGTCCTTCTTTGTCTCTTTTAACTTTTTTGTTTTTGAAAATAAACACAGCAAAGCATACACAAATTGAAAAATTTTACAGTGACATTGATTACATTCTTCAAATTGTGCATACCATTCTCACCTTCCTTTTCTGATTTGTTCCTCTCCGATAAGATAAAATCACTTCCCCCATGCTTCCTATCTAACCTTTCAAGTTGCTATTGGCAGTTTGATCCCATATAGACAGCTCTTTAAAAGAGCACAGTGCTCACAACAGACTTTTTTTAAACTAGTTAAACTGTTGTTTGGTTTAAAGAAGACTTCAGGGAATATTTTTGTTTTAAGGTTTCAGGGCTAAAGATTATCTCAGGGCAATAGTTTTGGGGGTTCATCCAGCCTCAGTGGCTCCAGAAAGTCTGGATTCCATGAGAATTTCCACATTTCCCCCTTTTTGATCAGGATTCTTCCATGAATCTTTGATCAAAACATTCAGTAATGGTAGTCGGGCACCATCAGGTTCTTCTGGTCTCATGGCAAAGGAGGCAGTTGTTCATGAAGGCAATCAGCCACATATTCCGTTTCCTCCTCCAATTCCTGACACTTCTTCCTTTGTTGCTTCAGCAGAAAAGAGGCCAATTGTTGTACTTTGGATTGCCACTTGCAAATTTTTAAGACCCCTAAAAACCACCAAACCTAACCTGTTGCCGTCGAGTTGATTCCGACTCATAGCGACCCTATAGGACAGAGTAGAACTGCCCAGCAGAGTTTCCAAGGAGTGCCTGGTGGATTCGAACTGCTGACCTTTTGGCTAGCAGCCATAGCTCTTAACCATTATGCCACCATGGTTTCCTTTAAGACCCCAGACACTATGAAATGGACCAGGAGGTAGAACAGAAGCATTGAAAACTATTTTAGGCCAATTAATTGGAATGTTCCATGAGACCATGACCTTAAATCCCTAAACCAAGACACCAAATCCCATGAGGTGTTCTGTTGTACATAAGCAGCCTCATCAGTAACTACTCCTTTTTTCTTTTGTTGTTGTTTAGAAAAAATACACATCACACTGTTTGCCTCTTCAACTTATTACAGGTGTACAAATTAGTGACGTCAATTACATTAATCAGTTGTGCAACCATTACCCTTAATCAATGCAATTTTTGCATCACCATGCAGAGAAGCAATAACTCTTGTAACTTTTGACTTAAAGTCTATTTTGTGTGTTATTAGTACAGCCACTCCAGCTCTCTTGTGGTTCTCTGAAAATGTGTACTTTTCATTGTCTTACTTTCAACCTATTTGTGTTTTGATCTTGTAAACAGTATAAAATTGAGTCATATTTTTCATCCATTCTGCTAATCTCTGCATTTTAACTTGTGAGTTTAATAAGCCATTTACATTTAAAATTATTTCTGATAAGGACCTACTTCTGCCATGTTGCTGCCTGTTTTCTGTACGCAGACATTGTTTTGTACTTCATCTCTTCCATTACTGTCTTCAATCGTATGTAATTGATCTTTTTCTAGTGAACTGTTTTGATTCATTCCTCATTTTGTTTTCTATATTTTTATTTTCTTTAATATCCTAAATTTATAAGGGGAGTCCCTGGGTGAAGCAAACTGATACCATATTTTATGCAAATAACACACATATTCTGCATTTGTTCACTGGCCCTGCCCTCCCCCCCACACCCCAGGCACCCTCACAAGCTTAGCGCACTTAGGATAATACCTCATGGGGGGGGGACGACGACATGCAAACAAACGCAGAAGGTGTGTGTTATTTGCATAAAAGTACAGTGAGTGCTCCGCTACTAATCAAAAGGTTGGAGGTTCCAACCCAAGCAGTGATGCCTCCAAAGACAAGGCCTTGCTATCTGCTTCTGAAAAGTCACAGCCTTGAAAACCCTATGGAGCACAGTTCAACTCTTAACACAAATGGGGTGGCCATGAGTCAGAATAGACTAGATGGCAACTGGTTTTTTTTGTTTGGTTGGTTTAGTACCTAAACTCTAGGTCATCTCTCCAGTTCATTTTAGCTCTAAAATTTTACAAACCTAAGATTTGTTTAAAATATGCAAAGATGACATTGGAGAGGGGATAGATGAAAATAGTTTAGCAAAATGTTGCTAAATGTCAAAGCTGGGTGATGGGTACATGGGGTTCATTATTTCTTCTACTATGAGCATGTTTGAAAAATCCCATTAAAAACTTAAAAAAAAAAAAAAAAAGAACAATCTATGATGCAAAAATTTAAAGTACTTATTTCTCTGGTTGCTCACCTTTAGGATGAAAATAATCTTTAAGGCACAAGAACGTTGTGAAGTTTAAATGAAATAACGCATGGCAAATTATAAGATGGAAATCATAAATGTCAGTTTGGGGGGTTTTGTTAAGATTTGAGCACTGATGTTTTTGTTTAACTTTGTATTTTACAATACAAGGAAGCACCAGAAAATCTTAAAACTTATTAAACTATATGCTCCTATAATAAACAAAGAAAAACCAAATCCACTGACAGCAAGTTGATCTGACTCACAGTGACCCTGTAGGACAGACTAGAACTGCCCCATAAGGTTTCCAAGGCAGTAAATCTTTATAGAAGCAGACTGCCACATCTTCTTCCCGCAGAGCAGCTGGTGGGTTTGAACCGCAGACCTTTCAGAGTTAGCAGCCGAGCACTTAACCACTGCGCCACCAGGGCTCCTTTGCTCCAAACGGTAAACATCCCCAAAATGCCATGTTTGTGCATTTATGCTTTTTTAGTCTCCATTATTCAGTGTTGTTGTTCCACTGCCATTCATAAGGTTTTCCAAAGTAAACTGCCAGGTCCTTCTTCCTTGTCTTAGTCTGGAAGCTCCGTTGAAACCTGTCCACCAAGGGTGACCCTGCAGGTATTTGAAATACCAGCGGCAAAGCTTCCAGTATCACAGCAACATGCAAGCCACCACAGCATGACAAACTGGCAGACAAGTGGTAGAACAACACTAGTAGTTACCACTTTCTCTGCTATTAGTAAGGCTAACAATCACATTTCCCCTATCCTTATAATTTGGTTGCCACAGCAAATAGCCTATTAAAACTGTATCTAAAGTAAAAGTAAGTTGCCTTCCAATAAGAGCCTCAGCAAACACTCCTACAAGTACCTGTACTTTGTGACATGTATTTTGGCAACCCAGAGATTCCATTCGTTTCTGGTTATATTCTGAATAGCTTTAAAACACACACACACACACACACACACACACACACACACACACACACACACGCTGTCAAGTTGATTTAACACACACACACACAC
>NW_004443956.1:19300061-19333548 GCF_000243295.1 Trichechus manatus latirostris | reverse complement strand
TAAAACACACACACACACACACACACACACACACACACACACACACACACACACGCTGTCAAGTTGATTTAACACACACACACACACACACACACACACACACGCTGTCAAGTTGATTCAACTCACAGTAACCCCATGTGTGTTGCAAAGCTGTGCTCTAGAGTTTTCACTGGCTGATTTTTCAGAAGGAGACCACCAGGCTGTTCTTTCTAGGTGCCTCTGGGTGGACTCAAACCTCCGACCTTTTGGTTAACTGCCTGCATTATCCAGAGATTCCTCTGCCTAACTAAGATCCATTCATTCCATTTATTCAGCAACCACTTATTATACAGAAGACAGTGTTTTTCAAACTGGAAATTCTGAACCTCTACTGGATTATAAAATTAATTTACGTCACAACCAGCATTTTATTAAAATGAAGTAAAAAAGAAAACAAATAGTATGAACTAGAATTGTTCACAAAATTTCTTATTTTTAGATATATATACTAAATCATAAAGTCAATCATATTACTTGTTGTGGTTTGCAGTCAAAAAGTTTGAAAAGCACTAAGAAACATGCTAAACTGAGCTGTCAAAAAAGCAACCTGTTGATAAATGAGGAACGACTACACAATGTAGACATGTCTCTAATTTACCATAATTTAACCAGTTGCCATTGATTCCAACTCATGGCAACCCTGTATGTTTCAGAGTAGAACTGCGGTCCACAGGAGTTTCCAATGGCTGTAACCTTTCAAAGGTAGATCGCCAAGCCTTTCTTCCAAGGCACCTCTAGGTAGATTCAAAGCACCAACCTTTCAGTTACTAGCTTAATCATCTGCGCCACTGAGGGACTCCACTTACCATAATCTAGTTACTTCTATACACAAATGAGGAATTTGCCATCAAAACCACTTCAGATACAATTCTAGGTTTTTCCTTCAAATTCATAAAGAAAACATCACATATTTATTTGATTCATACTTCAAGTATTTGTTGAGCACATACCATGTGCCAAGCACTGGCAATACACCCACTCAGGCAGCACTCCTCTCCTCATGGGGCTTACAGGCTACTGGGGGGAGCAAATTAAAAAAACAGTAACTAAGTAAAATTACAAACTGGGAAAGCAGTGTGCTAAAGAATAAAGGGGAAGGGGACACGTAAGAAGGGATGAGCACATTTTAGATAGCTCAAGGAAGGCCTCCCTGAGGAGCGTGAGCTCTGACAGATGACCGGTCAGTACTGGCAAAAATGAGGGTAGAAAAAAAAAAGAATGAGGATAGGAGCAGTCCATGTATACGAGCAGCTCTCAAACCTTTTGTTCTCAAAATTATTCAGGATCTTAAAAAGCTTTTGTTTATGCAGATATTTATTAATATTTACCATCTGCTATGGACTGAATTGTCTCCCCCCAAAATCTGTGCTGTAAATCGTAACTTCTATTCCTGTGGTTATAATCCCACTTGGTGTAGGGTGTGTCTTGAGTCAATCTTACAAGATATACAAGAAGTAGGTCAGGAAGACATATGGAGGAACACATATGCCAAGCCACATGAAAATTACCCAGGAGCAGAGAAGCTCAGGAGAGACAACGACCTTCCCCCAGAGCTAAGAGAGAAAGCCTTCCCCTAGAATCGGCACCCTGAATTCAGACTTCTAGCCTCCTAAACTATGAGAAAATAAATTTCTGTTTAGTAAAGCCACTCACTTGTGGTATTTCTGTTACAGTAGCACTAGATAACGAAGACAGAATTTGGTACTTGAAGAGTGCGGTGCTGCTCTAACGGATACCTAAAATGTGGAAGCAGTTTTGGAATTGGGTAATGGGTAGAGGCTTAAAGAGTTTTAAGGTGCCTAACAGTAAAAGCCTAGATTGCCTTGAAGAGACTGTTGGTAAAGTAACAGACACTGAAGGGAACTCTGGTGAGGGCTCAAAAGGAAGTAAGAAGAGCTAATAAACAATCTCTATTGCCTTAAAGAACACATATGGCACCAGCAATAGAATGTTGCTAGAAATGTGGATGTTAAATATGCTTCTGGTGAGGTGTTAAAAGAAAATGATGAACATGTGATTGGACAATGGAGGAAGGGCGATGCTTTTTATGCAGTGAAAAATAACTTGTCTGAATTACGCTCAAATGTTTGGTAGAAGGTAGGACTTGTAAGTGATGAACTTGGATATCTGGTTGAGGAGATTTCTCAGCAAGATCTTTAAGGGGCGGTGTGGTTTCTCCTTGCTGCTTAGAGTAAAAAGCAAGCGGAAAGAGATAAAAATAAAAATGAACTGTGCAAAGTGAAAGCAGAACTTAAAGATTTAGAAAATTCTGTTGTACAAACATGTCCTAGAATGTTCACCAAGGACATGGCTATACAATCTTTTTCTTAAAGAGATTAAGCCTGTGACTGATGGGTCTAACCAACTACCACAGCAGAAAACCAATTAGCTTTAACTGAAGGGGACAGAGAAAGAAGGAAAGAATGCTGTCTGCCTCTTGGAATTCTACAGACAGGAAAACAGGCCAGAGGAGCTACAGCTATTGTCCTCCAAGAAAAGGAAAAGACCATCCCTGGAGCAGCTCAGAGATCAGCAGAATTGTTGGAAGGAGCACAGGAAGCAGGGCTGCCTTGGTTTCAAAGGGTGGGGCCACGGTCTCCTGGATCTCAAAAGGTGGAGCCACAGCCTCCTAAGTTTCAGAGAGCTGGATCTTTGCCAACTAGGTTCTGGAGTGTGGTGTTACAGTCAATGTGTGCCGGGGGAATGGGGCCACCACCCAAAGCTGAGAGCCCAGGGCTGCCATGCCCAAAGGGAAGAAGAAGGGGGCCCCAGGGGTAAGCACTCAGATGGACTAGGAGAATGGGGCAACCTAAAGCCATGGGAGCAGAGCTGCCATCCCAGAGGATCTGCAAGGCAGAGCTGAAGCCCAGGGCTGAGGGGCCTCCACCCAGAATCCAGATGGTGTGGCCAACACCCAGAGTCTGGAGGATGGGGCCATGGCCCAGATAGTCCCAAAGGACAGAGGATTATTTTCAAGCCTTGAGAGCTAATGTAAATTGTTCTGCTGGGTTTTGGACTTGCTGGGTGCCTGTTATCCCTTCTTTCCCTCCAGTTTCTCCTGTCTGTAATGGAAATGTCTACCTTGTGCTTGTTCCACCATTGTACACTGGTAACAGATAACTTGTAGTCTAGATTTCACAGGTACACAGATGAAGAGAAATTTTGCCCCAGCATGGAATATACCTAAAGTCTCACTCATATTTGATTTAAATGCTTCAAAAGATGAGATTGATTTAAGACTTTTGGGATGATGTGATGGGGTGAAAGTGTTCTGCATGTGGCAAGGACATGAATTTTTGAAGGCCAAAGGGTAGAATGTTACGGATTGAACTGTGTCTCCCCAAAATACGTGTTGTAATTCCTAATCTCTATGCCTGTGGCTATAATCCCATTTGGAAATGGGCTGTCTTTGTTAATTAGTGTAGGGTGTATCTTGAGTCAATCTATTTGGAGATATAAAAGACTTTAAATAAGCAAGCTAAGAAGCAGAGCTGGAGGAAGAGAGATGCCAAGCCACATTAAGACTGTCCAGGAGCAGAAGCTCAGAACAGGCAAGGACCTTCCTCGAGAGCCAAAAGGGAGAGAAAGCCTTACCCTAGAGCCAGCACCCTGAATTAAGATTTCTAGCCTCCTAAACTGTAAGAAAATAAATTTCTGTTTGTTAAAGCCACCCACTTGTGGTATTTCTGTTACAGCAGCAATAGATAACTAAGCAGACCATATCAGAAATTAAAAATGAGAATTTTTTTTAAAAGAATACACAAGCACGTATTCCATTAGCCATCAGTGCAATGACATCTTCATATGTCACACAGCCTCTAGGAAACTCCACAGTACACTACTGAAAAGAGGAAAGGGAAAAATGCAAATAACATCATAATATTATTAATGAAAATAGCTTTGACCCTGTGGTCCCCAAACTACATTTCGAGAATCAGTGCTCTAAAATGCATGACAACTTTGATCCCCAGAAAGTAACCAAGTAAGAAAAGTAGACAACATATTTTTGAAATTTAACTAGAAAGCCTCAAACCTAACACACAGAAAATCATCTATTTAAACTAAAAGGACAGAAAAGTGGCATTCACCAAATCATCCCGCCAGAAGCGACATTCTTGCATTAGTCTCTGTAGCCTTATTTTTTCATTTTGTCATACAAATGTTTTGCTATTGGGACCAAAATTCCTAAGTAGGATTACTGCAATGTACCCATATGTAAGCATTACTAAGAAATACCTCTGGAGTAAACACTAGAATGATTTTTAAATGTTTCAATAATGAGAATCAATCTCCTCAAATTATTTTGTTTTGAATACTTTACCATACAAAGGTCTCGTTTACAAAAGTTTTCAAAATAATCATGAAAAAGTCACTTTCAAGTATCACCTACCTTTCTATATTTAAAAAAAAAAAAAACAACTTTTTTTAATCAGAAAGTGATTTTACCTAAAACTTGAGATAAACGCTCTATTAAAATCATTTATGCTTGCAAAACAAGACAAACTACCCAAAGGAACTATCTAAACCTTTTTTGTCCTGTTTTCACCTGTGTAAGATGCTAATAACGAAATACTAACAAATGTTTTTTATCAGACAGTAAACGAGTTAATGTAAAAATAGACGAATTACTTGAGATTATTTTTTTAAGAATTCTTACTTTCCAATCTCCTGTACTGTTATACATTCTTTCATGAGGGTGAACCTTTTAGTTTTGTTTTTTTGGAATGGGCTTGAAATGAATCAAAAACTGTCAGAATGACCCAACAATCATTCAACCTATAACGACTATCCCCACAATCCCTACACGACACTATAAGAGTGGGGGCGCTCTCCTCTCCCTAAGACGCAAGGCCAGTTATATCGCTTAATTCCCGTCAACACTTAAAATGGCCCTAACAATTTCTGCAGATTCGAAACTGGACGAGAAAACATAAGTTCTAAGATAACTACGATCTGCACACGGGACAGAAGGAAAAGCGAGAAGGGGGAGAATGACAATAGGGAGTGAAGGTGGAAGAAGCAAACTGAATGGGCCAGACACAGAGAGTGTGAGCAAGGAAGAACTCACTTCTTCTTCGGGTCGGAAAAGCCCTCCTGTCTAGCACCCGGCCCCTCTCAGTTCCTATCCACTCTCTTCTCGTACGGGGTGTTTTCACGTACCTCCAGCTCCAGCTCCTCCGCCTGTTCCCAGGGCGGCCGCCATGGTGCTTGCCGGGATTGGCCTTCAACCTCGCCCCACCAAACCAGCTGGTGGGCAGACGGGCCGGGTCCGAAGACCAGGGAAGGGGGGAACCGATTGGGGGAAGGGAGGGAGCTGTGGGCCAGGACCGGGTGGGAGGGGGAGGAGAGAGGAGAGACCGGGCGGTTCGTTGTCCACACCGGCCCCTTCTCCTCCGCAGGAAGAAAACAACAAACTATCTCAACATGGCCGCTGATTTGGCTCCCGCCCCCGCCGCAGTGCACCCTGGGATAATGGAGGCCTGGAGGCCGGTGGGCGGGCGCGCGCGCGCGGGAGTAGTGCCTGATACGGTGCACCCGCAAGGGGCGTGGAAATGGGAGAGTTCAGGGGCTTGTGGGCGTCCGAGGTTGTCTCCTCTCCCGCAAGAGCCCAGGAGCTCTAATCCTGTTTCCAGGCGAGGGAGGGCGGGTGTGGAAGGGAAGAAAACGGTCGGCAAAGGTGTTGTATACTATCGGACTCCCTCCGCTCGGTTTCAGGAAATCAAATGTTTAAAGAAGGGGGAGGGGGCGTTGCTGGCCGTACTTTCTCGCTCGGGTTCTGTCGTGAGCCGTTTTGCAGCAGTGGATCCTGGGCTTTACGGCTGGCATTTCTCTCGTTGGCAGTGGGGGAAAGTAGGCCTTGGGTATTATGGTGGAGTGTGTGTAGTGAATCCAGTTCCTGCCTTTCGGTAGTTAAGTTGGAAGATTAAGATAGAAATAACTACAGTGGTGGACGTCGAACATGTGTATTGAAGGAGAGGAAAGGAAGCTAACGGTGCATGAGTACATAATTTTCTCAAACTTGGATCTGTGGGTCTACCCGGAATTAACAGGCATGCATATTAGTATTGCAAAAATTCCTTACCCTGATTCCAGAGATTTGGGGCGTTTGGAGTAAAAATCTGTATTTTAAACTAGTTTCTGTGTTGATTCTTAAGTACATTTACTGAGCACTCCCTTTTTTTAGGTATTGAAAATGAAATATGGACAAGACAGACCACATACCTACCTTCCTTTTTTAGTTCATGCTTTTGAGGAGGGAGAAAGGCTTAAAAACGAGATACCAATAAGGTGGTTGGGAGCATATTGGATGATGAGACAGAGTGATGGGGGAAAGGCCTACTTTGGATTTGGTGTCCAAATAAGGTCTCTCTGAGTTGTTGGCAATTGATCCGTTTGTGTGGAAATATAATTAGTTCTTTAAGTACATGCAAGCTATAAAGATTGATTCAATAACAATGAAGATTATGGGGAAAAGATGATTTTCAGGGAGAAAGAAGGCTTAGCAAAGGCTCAGGGATGTCAAATTACTTGACATGACTTGAGAACTGCAAACAGTGCATGTGGCCGCTGGAGTATTAAGTGAAAAACATGCTCAATAAGCAATATGGCTAGAAAGATAAGTAAGGACCAGAATGCATGAGGACTTTTGGACGTTTTTCTAAAGCTATAGGGAACATGGAAAGATTTTTAAAACACAAGTTCCATGGTGAAATTTGTGTTTTAGGAAGATGACTAACAACATTCAGAGGATGGGCAGCATGGACAGCTATGAAACCACGGTAGGGGATACCAGTTGGTAAACAATTGCAACATCCTTGCAGGAGATGGATTCGAGGATGGGTGAGGATGTTAGCTGCTGTGGAGCTAGCCCCCAACTGAAGGTGACTCCCTGTGTAGTTCAAACCCACCAGCCGCTCTGCGGAGAAAGATGTGGCAGTCTGCTCCCATAAAGATTACAGCCTTGGAAACCCTGTGGGGCAGTTCCACTCTGTCCTAGAGGGTCGCTCAAGTTGATTCTGACTCATAGCAACCCTCTAGGACAGAGTAGAACTGCTCTATAGAGTTTCCAAGGAGCAGCTGGTGGATTCAAACTGCCCACCCTTTGGTTAGCAACCGAGCTCTTAACCAGTGCACCACCAGGGTTCCATAGGGTCACTATGAGTCGGAATTGACTCATCTGCAGTGGGTTTGTTGTTTTGTTTAATCTTTACAGAAGCAGTTCACCAGGCCTTTCTTCCTGGAGCCGATGGGTGGATTTGAACCTCCAGCTTTGGTTCAGCAGCTGATTGCAAACTGCTTGCACCACCCAGCCTCACTAGAGGATGTATAGAGGGGTAGAGGTGTAATGAAACAAGCATAATAAAACATTAACGGTAGAATCTTGGAGGCAAAAGAATGTTTACTATAAAATTCTTCTGACTTTTAGATACATTTGAAGATTTTTGTAATAAAATGTTGGAAAAAAATAACATTCTTGGATTAATAACTAAGGTAAGTGATACATTCATCTAAAAAAATAATAATAAAAGCCAAAGGACAAAAAAAATATTTTTCTTTTGGTTTAGGCCTCAGAAATCACTACCAAAAAAAAAAAAAAAAGCCTCTTAAGCAACCTCATTGAATAATTCACCACCAGAAAGCACATTAACACATCTAGATTTAAAAGTCTGCAACCTCTAGTTGCTCTTCGTTATACTTTGGACTGCAGAGAATGGAATTCCTAACTCAAGATGTTTTTCAGGATGGTTTTAGTAGTGATCTTGATGAGGATGCTTCAAAAAAACAATTCACAAGATGAAACAACTTCTTAGAGACTTTGTGGCCATGTTATACATGAGGAAAGATACCTATCTCGGTTATAAACCACTTAAAACTGAACTTCTCTAGGACACTAAATTTTATCAAACACCCATTGTGTTATGGATTGAATTGTATTCCCCAAAAATATATAAGTGTACCTGTGAATACAATCTTGTTTGGAAATAGGGGTTTTCTTTTGTTATCTTAACGAGTCCATAAGATTCAGGGTGGGTCCTAAACCTAATCCCTTCTGAATAGTGTCTTATAAGGGAAGTACGAACACAGACACACACGGGGAAGACAGATGGTGTGTGATGATGGAAGTAGGTGCATCTATAAGCCCAGGAATCCCAAGGATTGTTGGCAGCTGCAAGAGACAAAGAAGGACCTTCCTCTAGAACTGATTTGGACTTCTAGCTTCTGAAACTATGAGAAAATAAGTTTCTGTTCTTTAAAGCCACCCATTTGTGGTATTTTGTTATGGCAGCCCTAGCAAACTAAGAAACACTGGAAAAACTTACAAGCATGTACATCCAATATTTGAAAATCTATTGATAACTTACCGTGAGTAAAGGATTATCAAACCCCCTTTCCTTCTCTCCAGACAACTTTCGTTCACTTTGGGATAACTTCTGATGCCCTATACACCTGATGAAGGTGGAATGTCAACTGTGTTAACAAATCAGTATTGCTTGTGGTAAAAATGATTTTCGATTTGTACACTGCTTTTGGCTTGAAAGGACTGAATAATCTTTAAACATCTGCTGGGAAGCCATACCTTTAGGCTTCCCTAAGTGTAGTGACCCTTTTAACTGAGTGTGTCCCTTGTAGGGACTTAAAAGATCCACTGAAGAAACTATTAATGAGAGATACTGGTTCTGTGGGTCAAGAGCTTCTAAGCCAGGGCAGCTCCCACACCCTCATCTTCTTGCACTAGTTGCGTTTGGGGGGCCAAAGAGTATAGCTGCTGCATGCCTGTGTATGCTGCCTGCTGGCACTGAATGTTTCCTCTCCAATACCCTAAATGGAGCTGCTGACAAATGTGGCATCACGTGAGTACAAATGCCTAGTTAAACCTAACAAAACTTCCTAGTGTGCACTGCAGTTGCATATATGTCCTACTGAAAAATCTTAAAAGCATAGCCTTTATTTTTAGATTAAAAAAATACGGACTTCTTCTGTCAGTATGTTCTCGTTGTTGTGTGCTGTATTGACAGTCAATTCCGGCTCATAGCAACCGTACTGACAGTAGAACTGCCCCATAATGTTTCCTAGGCATTAATCTATGAGTCGGAATCGACTCAACGGCAATGGATTTAGTTTGGTTTTGGGAATCTTTGTGGAAGCAGAGCGCCAGGTCTTTTCCCCTATGGAGTTACTGGGGGATTCAAACCGCCAACCTTTTGGTTAGTAGCACCTCCAATTACAAAACAGACTCTGCAGAAAATGTTTGTTTTATTTCTACATTTGAGGAATTTAAGGAAATCTACAAGGGATCAAGAAAAAAAACAACACTGAGTCAAAACCTGAGTAATAAATAGTGAGCATATAAGAAAGAGAGTGTTTCCCTGAAGGAAGCTATCCTTATTAGCACTGCTATTAGTAAACAAATCTTTGGACTTCTGTTGAAGTAAGAGAATCTGAACATGAGGCTGTCAAATTAAGCCAGAGAACCTGGAAGGGCTTCCTCAAATTATGTTCCCGTTTCTCACAGTTTAAGATCAAGCAAATATGAGCTACAATCAAAGATCACAAAACACTCAAGGAAAGAAATCACTATAAGTAAGAGCCAGAAAAATAAAAACTATAGATTGACCCCCTCCCCCGTACCAAGGATCTCAGCTATTGGAATTATCAAAAACAAAAATATATGAAATGTTTAAAGAAATAAAATCTAAAAATGAGAAATCAAAAAGAGATTGTTCGGAGTGACCAAACAGCTCTTCCTCTTCCTTTTTCTTCCTCCGCTTCCCTTCTTGAACAATTCAGTCCTAAAGCCATTAGGTGGGGTAGAACAAGGTGGTGGCATGGCCTGGGGAGCCGTGGTGGTCTAGATCCCAGTATCAGAGCCCAAGCATCTTACATCCCAAGTCCTGTAAGTAGGCTGCCCAGCACGAGGTATCCATGCTTGGGTAAGGAGTATGTCCCTGTGGATTGTCCAGCCAGAGTGGGGAGTCAAAAGTCTGAGCAGATTGAGGAGGGTATTCATGCACAGGGGTAGCTCAACATGGAGAATCACAACCTGAGCAGAGAACTAGAACAACCTGAGGTGTGGGCCCAGCATGGGGATTCAGAGTCCTAGTAGGGTGAAGTGTGAATAGCCACAGATAGGTGAACTAGGATGTCAGAGCACAAGCATTGTGAGACGGCATCCATATAGGTGGAAAACGGCATGGGGAATCAGCTTAGGTATAGTAACAATAGTATCATCATGGAAGGAGTGGTAGCAGAGATGGGGTATTGGTTAGGAACAGAGAAATTGATCAAATAAATATGTAAAGGATAATGGAAATTAAGTTTCTCACTGTCAAAGAACGGAGGAGTTACATATATGAAGAAAGAAAAAAGAAAGGAAAGAAAACTAGAATTAATCCTGTGGTGTCATACTGAAATAGAAAGAATCAGGGTGATACCATAGTTTTTAATAAATGTTGATACCTGTTGAAGTACATGTAGATGTAAATGTGTGAATGTGTATGTGTATGCTTATATATGTATGTATCTGCATGTGTGGTCTCTAGCTCTGTCAACTAAGACAGCCTGAAAGAACAACAACCCAGTAGTACTAAGCACACTTGGCAGTTGGATCTTGGCTTCTGAATATCATACTCCAAAAGAAACCACATTCCTTGGAAAAATAACTGATTTCAGGGATAGGAGCTGAAAACTACAAGATGAGCGTGGAACATCTTAACCTGCTAAAAACCAAGAAAGTGCTCAAATAGTGATGGAGTTATGTCAAAAGGACACAGAAGCCAGATTTAATGGGCTTCTACTGGCCCAATCAGAGACTAAATGAAAATCAGATAATGATAGTAATAGATTATAACCACTTCATAAAATAGAAAATCATGAGTCTATACAAATATAAATAAATATGAATAAATTGAAATTTTTATGAGAAACGGTATATCAAAATAGTTTCAAAGTTCCTGCCTACAAAATATGTATTAATACAAAGTTTACAGAATAATGGAAAATAGTGGAACTGCAAGATTCATCTGAAGTGATCAAAGTAAACATTTTCAATAATGGGAAAAATTAGAATTATATGCCACCTGATAGGATGTAATAAAAAAAAAAGTATGGCATCACTCCTGTGATATTGCTGTCAAAGATGCCTGTGATGGTTAAGATTGTGTGTCAGCTTGGCTGGGCTGTGATTCTCAGTATTTAAATGTGATCATTCCTGTGATTGAATATACTGTGAGTAGCCAGTCAGTTAAAAGGGAGTTTCCTTGGAGGTGTGGCCTGCATCTGAACATAAGTAGATGTTCTGGCTTTTTGCTCACTCAGAATCCTGCAGCTGCCTCCTGTCATCTCATCTCCAGTTCTTGGGACTTGAGTTGTCAGCTTATCTGCTGAACTTGGTATTCGTTGATCTTCACAGTCTGTGAATGGAGCCCTGCTCTCTAACCTGCTGATCTTGGGTTCACCAGCACCTGCAGCTACGTGAATCAAGAGAAACCCTGTGGTCTTGCCTGCTGATCTTGGAATCTTCACGGCCTATGAGCGAGAGCCCTGCTCTCCAACCTGCTGATCTTGGGCTTGCCTGCTTCTGCAGCTGCGTGACTTTGGAGAGGCCTCTACTTTGATCCACGGACTTGGGACATTCTAGCCTCTACAATTGCGTGAGTTGTTTCCTTGATATAAATCTGTCTATATATATACAATTATACACTTCACTGGTTTTGCTTCTCTAGAGAACCCAGCCTAAGACAATGCCTAATCTGAATCTAATCGTAAGGAAACAAGGACAAACTCAAATTGAGGGACATTCTACAAATAATTGGCCTGTAATCTTCAAGAGTGTCAAAAGCCAAGGAAAGACTGAGAAAGTGTTCCAGAAATAAGAAGAATAAAAAGACATGACAACCAAACGCCAGGATGATTCTAAACTGGATTTTT
Source organism: Trichechus manatus latirostris (assembly GCF_000243295.1). Taxonomy (NCBI): domain Eukaryota; kingdom Metazoa; phylum Chordata; class Mammalia; order Sirenia; family Trichechidae; genus Trichechus; species Trichechus manatus. Next base: position 19,321,581 of record NW_004443956.1, on the reverse strand, counting down.
TCACTATAAAGGACATTATTGGTTCAATCTGAGAAACTTGATAGGGTCTGAAGATCAGATAAATAATATATCAAAGTTAATTTCCTGATTTTGCTGATTATAAGTGATATGTAGAAGGAAAGTCCTTGTTTCCAGAAAATACACATGAAAGTATTTGAGGGTGATAGAGCATTAGATCAGCAACTTACTCTCAAATCCAGAAAAAAGTTATTTTTTTACAGTGTTTTAAACTTTTCTGTAAGTTTTTTGTTTCAAAATTTTTTTTAATTATTATAAAGAACCAAATGAAACATTATTAACAAATGTAATTGTCAAAATAAAAACTCAAAGAAGTTAACAGCAGAATATACACAGCTGAGAGAATTTGTGATTTAAAGATAGGAAAAGATTGCCCAGAACACAGCACAGAGAGAAAAGGAGCTGAAGAATATGAATGAGAGGTGAAGAAATTGGAAGGATAGGATGAGAATGTCAAACTTATGTAAAATTGGAGTCCCAGAAGGAGAAAAAACAATAGAGAAAGGGTAGTATATGAAAAAATACTTCCTGGAAATTTTTAAGAATTGGTAAAAGACATAAATCCACAGATACAGGAAGTGTGCCAAACATCCAACAAAAAAAATCAAAAGGAATTCACATTTAGAGACATGTAATGAAACTAAAATTGCCCCCAAAAAGAAAAGACTTAAAAGCAACCAAGGAGAAAATTCCACCTCTGGCCATGATAAAGTAGCTGGGACTGACTTCCTTTCACATCATAAACAACTTAGAAACCGGAAAAAATATTTGAAAAAACTTTTTTCAGACACTGGATACAGGAAATTCAGGACTGTAGTCACTGAGAGAAAGGAAATAAATGAAGTGGGACTTATGATTGTCTGGAATCCAGTCTTCTGCCTGGAAACACTTTCTAGACCATAAGGCAAGATGGGGAAAATAAAGTAAAATACAGTGGCCTCAGTGGTTTGAGGAGACGGAGATCAGAGTACAGAGGTGCTAATGCAACTGGCATTGTGAGATGCAGTACTGGAGGTGATAGAGCAATGCAGAGAAAGAGTTCCAGAAATCAGCATGCAATCACCTTGAATGTGTTGCCGTAGGGTGGAAGTCTATGAGGATGGGAAAAGGACAACAAGAATAACAAGAAAACTGTAAGCTGAACAATTCCCAAAGCTTGCACAGGGCTGAGAGACATTTGAATTTCAGCCACCTAGGGTAGAAAGTCCTGGTTGAACACACATGGCATTCATTAGAGATCCAAGAAGTGTCATGTATTAGTATTTGGAATAAACTAGCCCTAGAGTGAGGGTTACTCTAGAATCTCCTACCAATGCTTTAAAACAACCTTGAAAGGATTGTGCTGATCAGCAAGTAATTTAATGGCCTGACAGAACAAAGTCCGATAGTGTTTAAAGGAAGACAACCAAATTAAGCACTCAATAAAGTGAGAGTCACAATGGCCAGCATCCAAACAACAATTACTAGTGAAATGAAGAAACAGGAATATGTAACTAATACCAGGAGAAGAATTAATCAATAGAAACAGACGTGACAAATAATGGAATTAACAGGCAAGACGTTGAAACAATTATTAAAAATATGGTCAAGGGTTTAAGGAAAAACAGGGACATAATGAGGAGAGAAACAGAAGATATAGTGGAACTTCTAGAGCTAAAAAATACAATATTTGAAATAAAATATTCATTGAATAGGATTAAAAGCAGATTTTAAATTTCTGGTTTCATCTCAAAGATGTAGAGACCTGGAGGAACATCACTCCCAAGTTACAACAAGGGAAACACTGGACAAACTGCAAATTAATGACTTGACTTTTCTTGAGCCCATCAGAAAATTAAGGTTTCAAAGCAACCAACTAACTAGAAATCCTAGGAGATATGCCCCTGCAAGGAAAAACAGGACCTGAGCATTTGCTTACTTGGGGCAGATGTACTGCATGCCAAATAAGCCAGAAAGAAAATTAAGCTAAAATTTTTTAATGAATTGCTAAAGGCCTTGTATAGGCTAGTGTGAGAGCCCAAGAGCTCTGATGGAGATGTACAGGAGATTAATGTTATTTTCATGTCTGCTAACACAACATCCATTCTGCAGCCCATGGATCAAGGAGAAATTTTAAATTTCAAGTCTTATTATTTAAGAAATACATTTCATTAGGCTACAGCTGCAATAGGTAGTGATTCCTCTGATGGATCTGGGCAAGTAAATTGAAAACCTTTTGGAAAGGATTCACCATTCTAGATGCCATTAACAACATTAATGATTCATGGGAGGAAGTCAAAACATCAACATTAACAGGGGTTTGGAAGAAGTTGATTCCAACCCTTATGAGTGACCTGGAGGGGTTCAAGACTTCAGTGGAGGAAGTAACTGCAGATGCAGTGAAAACAGCAAGCGAAGAGAATTAGAAGTGGAGCCTGAAGATGTGACTGAATTGCTGCAATCTCATGATACAACTTTAACGAATGAGGAGTTGTTTCTTATGAATGAGCAAAGAAAGTGGTTTCTTGAGATGGAATCTACTCCTGGTGAAGACGCTGTGAACATTGTTGAAATGACAGCAAAGGATTTAGAATATTACATAAACTTAGTTGATAAAGTGGTGGCAGGGTTTGAGAGGATTGGCTCTAATTTTGAAAGAAGTTCTACTGTGGGTAAAATGCTATCTATCAGCATCACATGCTGCAGAGAAATCTCTCATGAAAGGAAGAGTCAGTCGATGTGGCAAACCTCACTGTCGTCTTATTTTAAGAAATTGCCACAGCCACCCCAACCTTCAGCAACTGCTACCCTGATCAGTCAGCAGCCATCAACACCGAAGCAAGACCTTCCACCAGCAAAAAGATTACAACTTGCTGAAGGCTCAGATGATGGTTAGCATTTTTTAGTAATCAAGTATTTTTTAATTAAGATATGTACTTTTTTTTAGATATAATGCTATTGCACACTTAATAAACTACAGTAGAATCTAAACATAACTTTTATATGCAGTAGTTAACAAAAAAATTCATGTGACTAGTTTTATTGCGGTACTCACTTTATTGTGTTGGTGTGGAACCAAATTCGCAGTACCTCCGAGGTACGCCTGTATCTGAAGAAACCATGGCTGAGAATTTTTCAAAGTTTGTGACAGACACCAAAACATAGGTACAAAAAACTCAGAGAATACCAAGCAGGATATTACCAAAACCAAACCAAACAAACAAAAGCCCCATACCCTAGCATGTCAGATTCAAACTGCTAAACAAGAAACATAACCTACACAGAAACATGAATAATAAGAAATATAGCAGATTTCTCATCATAAATCACGTAAGCAGAAGATAATGGAATGACATTTTTAATGAGCTAAAGGAAAAAACTGTCAATTCAGAAGTCAATACTCAGCAAAACTATAAAGAAGACAAACAAAACCTGAGTGAATTCATTGCTAGAAAGCATACTCTATAAGAAATGTTAAAAAAAAAAAAAAGTTCTTCAGGCACAAGGGATATGAACTCAAGCAGTCAGAAACCTGGCTCTACCCAAAGAAATGATGAAGATGGTTGATGATGAATACGGTTGAAATGAAATAAAGGAAGGTGAAACATTTTCATTTTTTTCTTATTTTTAGTTGCTCTAAAATACAACGGTCTGAAGCAAATATAGTGAACATGTACTGTGTACTCATGTTTTTCTGTAGTTAGGTGCCATCAAGTTGGTTCTGACTCATAGCAACCCGACAGGACAGAGTGGAACTGCCCCATAGAGTTTCCAAGGAGCGGCTGGTGGATTTGAACTGCTGACCTTTTGGTTAGCAGCTGAGCTCTTAACCACTGCACCGCCAGGGCTCTGTAGTGTGTACTCATAACATATGAAAAGAAGTAAATGATATGACAATTGCACAAAGGAAGGGAAGAGAGAGGAATCAATAATACAGTAAAACCTGCAAAAGCCAGAACCTGTGTAAGCGAAAATCTGTCAGAGAAGAAAAACGCAAATATTTTCCACTAAAACAAGTAATAGGAAAGTTTTCCACCTTGTTAAAGGCAGAAAACTTTTGAGACCCAGAAAAACAAAGCAGTCCCGTCGAGTTCCAGCTTTCACAGGTTTCACTGTACATTACTATAAGGTTTTCATACTAAACATGAAGCAGTGTATTATTTGAAAGTGGACTCAGATTAATTAAAAATGTACAGTGTAAATCCCAGCAATACCACTAAAATTTTTTACAGAAGTGAAAATGATAATGCATGAAAAAGGTAAAAGAGAATCATAAGAAAATACTAACAACACAGGAGAATATATAATAATAAAAAAAAGAAAGAACAAATGGGATGATTAGAGAACGGCTAACAAGATGGTAGATATGAATCAATTTCCATTGAATATAAATGGTCTATACACAACAGTTCTAAACAGATATTGTCAGGTTGCATAAAAAAGCAAGAATGAACTGTAAAAACGGCGTGTCAGGGATGTCTGATCTCCTCTAACTTCATAAGGGGGAAGGAGAATCGAGAGCAGCAGTCCAAGGCTGATTTCCTGTGAGGCAAAGGTCAGACATACCTCCTCTCACCAAACTTTCTACCAATTCTGATACCAGCCGTCCCTCCAATGGCACTCTCTACTTCTCTGCTGAGTTCAATAATTCACAGTAATGGCCACACAGAACTCTCAGACAATACTCACAGTTATATGGTTTATTAGGGAAGTAACAGGTTACGATTCAGGATCAGGAATGACTCAGGATACAGTGCTTTGGTCAGGACAGCTTCTCAGCCATGCCTCTCCCTGGCCCTCAGCCTCTTGGCCCTCAGTCCCTGCGGCCTCTTGGGCCTCTTGGGCCAGCTAGGCCTCTGCCTTGCTAGGGCAAGTGTCACAAAGCTCTTTAGCTCCACAGATAGGTGCCCAGAGGCACCCCACTCTGCCAGTAAGCCTTGGCCCGAAGATACTCAGATCTCTAACTCTGTGGGTCAGCAGGCCCAGCTCCGTCAACAGTGCCTGGAGGCACCCCACTCTGCCAGCAAGCCTCCTGCCTGATGCGCTCAGCTTTCTCATTCCATGGGCCAGGTAGTCCACCACACCATCTCCTGCCGGTCTCCTGGTTCTGCTGCTGCTGGTTCTCTGCTGCACTTGCCACCACTTCTTGCCATCTTGAGCCATGTCCGTGTTACAGCTCTCTGTCTCTTGTTTCTAGGAAGTTCTCAGTGCAGAGACCCCAGATTCTTTCTTGGTGGTAGTGAAGTCCCCCCTCTGCTCTGGGATTGGCTCTCTTTTAAGCCTAGCAGATGGCAAAACCAATCAATCCCCTCGTTAGGGTTCCATACACCTTATTTGCATGGTACCACCCCCACAAGAGTGTCATGCACTTCATTTGCATTATTAGCAAGCTGTCCAATCCCCTTGGTGGGCCACAAGCACCTTATTTGTATAGTCCCACCCAATCATTTGGTGGGAGTTACAATACCATGGCTAGAAATGCCATATAAAAATGATCCATCTCACCACAGAACTATAGGCTGTCTATCAGAAACCTGCTTTAAATAGAAAGATGTAGATAGGTTAAGTAAAAGAATGGAGAAAGACACACCATGCAAATACTGAGCTAAAGTAAGCTAGAATATCTACATAAGTATCAGGCAAAGTAAACTTCAGAACAAGTAATATTATCGGGAATAAACAGGGGCATTACATGATAAAGAAGTCAATTTTCCCAGAAGATATAATAATCTTAATGTGTATGTATCTAACAGAGCTTCAAAATACATTAGACAAAAGCTGATAGAACTAAAAGAAGAAATAGAAAAATCCATAATTTTAGTTAGAACTTCAACACTCCTTTCTCAGTAATCATTAGAACAAGTAGGCAGAAAATCAGTAAGGATATAAATGGCTTGAACAAGACTGTCAACCAACTTCAACTAATTGACTTTTATAGAACAGTTGACCCAAACACATTCTTCTCAAATGCGTGTAAGCATTCACTGAGACAGACCACATTCTGGACCAGGAAACACACTTTAACAAGTCTAAAATAATAGAAATCATGTCATAGGGCAACATGTGTACTAACTGTTTAATGAGAAACTATGTTGTTCTGTAAACCTTCATCTAAAGTGAGAATAGCAGCACAGCTGGAAGAATGTAATCGATGTCACTGAACTGTGCATGCAGAAATTTTTGAAATGGTGTATCTTTGGCTATGTATATCTTCACCAAAAAAAAAAAAAAGATCAAGAAGAGAGAGGGTTGATATGTCGTGGCATTGTTAACCAATGTCATAAAACAACATGTGTACTGACCGTTTAATGAGAAACTATTTGTTCTGTAAACCTTCATCTAAAGTACAATAAAAGAAAAAAGAAAAAAATAGAAATCATATAAAGTATGTTGATGGACCATAAAGGAATTATACTAAAAGTCAATAGAAAAATTTCTGGAAAACTCCCAAATATTTGGAAATTAAACAACCCACTTCTAAACAAGCCATGGGTAAACAGGGAGTCTCAAGGAAATTTAAGAAATATTTTGGATTGAATGTAAGTGAAAATACAACATATCAAATTTTGGGAGATGCAGCTAAAGCAATGCATAGTGGGGAGTATATAGCATTAAATTCTTATATTAGAAAAGTAGAAAGGTCTAAAAGCAGTAACTTGAGCTTCCAGCTTCAACAACTAGAGAAAGAAGAAATTAATTCCAAAATGAAAAGGGAGGAAATAATAGAGATTAGAGTAAATATTAATGACATTTAATACAGAAAAAGAATAGAGAAGATCAGACAACCCAAAGCTGGTTCTATTAGGAGATCAATAAAATTCATAAACCTCTTGCCAGTCTGACCAAGAAAAAAAAAGAGAAAACACAAATTACCAATATTAGGAATATAAGAGGAGACATCAGACTTCAAGAGGATAAGGGAATCTGGTAAATAACTCTACGCCCAGGAATTCTACATCTATGATGAAACGACCAATTCCTTGAAGGACACAAATTACCAAAACCCACTCAAGATAAAACGTATAAACTGAACAGTCCTATATCTGTTAAAGAAATTGAATTTCTAGCTAAAAACTTTTGGAAAAGGAAGACTGCAGGCCCAGATGGTTTCACTGGTGAATTCTACCAATCTTTTATTTATTTATTTATTTTATTGAGGTAAAATTCATGTAACATAAAATTTACCATTTTAATCATCTTGGTGTACAATTCAGTAGCATGTAGTCCATCCACATTGTTCTGCCACCATCACCTCTATGTAGTTCCAAACATTTCCCTCACCCAATAGGACACCCCATATCCAGTAAACAGTCACTCCCTATTGCCCTCTCCTCCACAGCCCCTTATAACCTCTGATCTGCTCTGTCTCTATGGATTTGCCTATTCTGGATATTTCATATTAGTGGGATCATACACTATGTGACCTTTTGTGTCAGGCTGCTTTCACTTAGCATGTTTCCAAGAATCATCCCTATTGCAGCAGTATAAGTATACTTCATTGTTTTATATGGCTGAATAATATTCCATTGTATGGATATACCACATTTTGTTTATACATTCATCTGTTGATAGACACTTGGGTTGTTTCCACCTCTTGGCTACTGTGAATAATGCTGCAATGAACACTGGTGTACAAGCACCTGTTTGAGTCCCTGCTTTCAGTTCCTTTGGGTATATACGTAGGAGTGGAATTGCTGGGTCATATGGTAATTCTATGTTTAACTCTTTGAAGAACTGCCCAGCTGTTTTCCACAGCACCATTTTACATTCCCACCAACAAAATTGAGGGTTCCAACTTCTCCACATCCTCTCCAAGCTTGTTATTTTCTGTTTTTCTGACCATAGCCATCCTAGTGGGCGTGAAGAGGTGTCTTACTGTGGTTTTGATTTGCTTTTTCTAGTGGTGCAAGTGGTTAACATGCTTGGCTGCTAACCAAAAGATTGGAGATTCAAATCCAGCCGGAGGCACCTTGGAAGGAAGGCCGGCTGGTTTACTTCCGAAAAAATACCCACTGAAAACCCTATGGATCACAGTTCTACTCTGACACACGAGGTCACCTTGAGTCAAAAATTGGCCCAATGGCAACTGGTACTAATAATGTTGAGCATCTTTTCCTGTGACAGGTGATTTTACACTCACTAAAGTATAAAACGCATAGGGTCGCTAAGAGTCAGAATCGGCTCCATGGCAATGGTTTTTTTTGTTTGTTTTGTTTGAAGTATAAAAACCACTTCCCTGGGTGTTTTAAGTTGAAAAATGATGGGCTCTTTGATTTAACTTTCTCTTACTGTCCCCATTGTGTGCTTGTGTTATGAATTCAAATTTTGTAATTTAGGAACTATTTTCCTAATTATATAATTTCAAGTTTTAGGAATCTAGGTGGATGAAGTATTAGGGAAGCTTTCAGCCCCCCTGAAGCCTAAGGATGGATATTTATGCTAACGGAAAAAGTGGAGTTGAGGAAGAAGGTGAGAAAAAGAGCAAGGTCTGATTTTGAGATGTTTAGTTTTTAGCGGCAAAGAGGAATACATGCATAGATATCTTGAAGGTGGAGAGAAATACATGGCATGGGGTCAGAGACTGTGGTTGTGTGTAAAGGTATAGTTAAAGTCATGTAAGTGAGCTGGTGGAGGGGGAGCAGTATCGTAAGCATGGAACAGAAACCTCAGGTCTGAATCCTTGAGAGGGAACCCTTCAAAGGCCAGTATACAAACTGCTTCTAGCTAAAGGCAGAAAAGCTCACGAAGGAATGCTTTGTATTTAAATAGCTCTATTTTCCCAAGGAGCTCAGAAACCTCATTTTGCTAGCATGTACTCATTTATCCACATACAACATCCGTAGGATGGGAAGGGGAGTGAATTAGCCTCACCTCACAGGTGAGAAAGCTAGAGCACAAAGAGGTTAATCACTTCCCCAACACCACAAAACAAGTTAATGGGCCTGAGCCTACTGCTGTAACTCAGTGCTGTGCTGTTCTTCGTGGTATTATATCAGTTCAGTAGGCTTCTGTGCCTCCCTCAAGACCTCGGGAAAAGACGACAAATCTTCCTTTTCTCATGTGTGTATCTCTACATCTGCCCAGCCATTTCTCTCTCTACTTTGACCCAAAGCATCACAAACAGTTTTCACCATCCCATGCTCCCACACACATGCAGGCAGGTAGAGTGTGATCCTTTTGATGGATATATTACTATTCCTCAGATAGAAAGAAACTTCGTGTTCATCCTTTTTTTTTTTTTAACTTCTCAGTTATTAATTTCATAACAAATTCTCTTTTTATGGTGACTTTTTCTTAGCTTATTTTTTCTCTCACTATTAAGAACATTTTATTTATGAAGATATTGAAAGGATGTCACCCTAATGCATACTGATGAGACTATCCCACATGAATTGACTGAGTTTAGATTTAAAGATGTCAATTAAATAATAAATTTAGCAGTTGCAGCTGAAATATGCACAGAGATGTCAAATACACATCTGCATAATCTACTGGATTTAAACTACCGTGGAACGCTATGCAAATCCAAGGTCTTGAGCTCATTGTTCAATTGAATTTCAATAGCACTTAAGTATGAGTACAAGACAATAACTGATAAATTGATGATAGAGAAATGGTAATTCTGATTCTCATTTTTAGCATAAGATCAGAGCTATTCATCAAAGAGAGCCAGACTTCTAAGGTAATGGGGGAGATGAAATATAAATATGCTAATGAACTACAATCTCACCAAGATGGATAATGAAGCAAAAATTCACTCCTTTTCCTAATGATGCCTTATTGCACAATATACAACATGACTTGGTGTTTATTCTGGTCAGATATTGTTTTCAATCATGTTTAAGAAACATGGTTAAAGCTGTTAATCTAGAGACAGCGCTTGTCAGCATCACAGATGGTGCTGGCTGGTTCCCCCAAGCTCATTGCATTATTTTTCTGTTGCTTTACAAACAGAAAGCAACGAAAGAAAGAGTCACACAGTGATATTGAGGACAACGTGTGAAATAAAACTCGTACAATTTCTTCACGCCATGTACAGTCCACCCATGAGATAACTCCAGTATAATTAATTTCCGTACTGTGCAGAGCTACATAAAAGTACTCTGTAATGTTAATGTTAACATTGAGGTTTGTGTAAAAGCAAATCAGATATTGCTTCTGAAAGTGAGAGTATTAAATAACTTTATAAATAGCTTTATAAATTAAATCTTCTACTTGATTAACATCTGCCTATCAGTTTGTTGTACTGTGGTGGCTTGCATGTTGCTATGATGCTAGAAGCTAGATCACCAGTATTTCAAATACCAGCAGGGTCACCCATGGTGGACAGGTTTCAGCAGAACTTCTAGACTAATATAGACTAGAAACAAAGGTCTGGTGATCTACTTCCAAAAACTAGCCAATGAAAAAACCCTACGAACCACAACAGAATATTGTCCAAGACTTTGACTCACTTCCTTTGTATGCGTCATCAGAAGGGACCCATCACTGGAGAAGGACATGATGTTTGGTAAAGTGGAGGGTCAGGGAAGGCAAGGGAGGCACTCAATCAGATGGATTGACACAATGGCTGCAAAAATGAACTCAAACATACCAAGAATCATTAAGATGGCACAGGCCCCAGCAGCGTTTCATTCTGTTATGCAAGGGGTCGCCATGCGTCAGAGCTGGTTAGATGGCAACAAGCAACAACAACCACCGGCTTATAATGGAACTTATTTTTCACCATGTCTCCATGTTACAGGTTGGCTTCCAAAATTCATCTAAACTTCCATCTTTTTCTTGCTAGTGATTTTTTTTCTGAGATTAAATTATTTGTTGTCTGAAAACTCATTATTCTTACATTCACTCTCTCCTTAGGCAAACTTACAACTATTTACTTGTGTGTGCCCTGTCCACCTTTGGGTTTACCTTCCAGAGCGCTGAGGCCTCCACTCCCTAGTGGTATTCACTTCTTACTGACGTTAGAGACTCATCAGCAAACGTGTACTGAGCACTGTACAGCATGCTAACCTAGGCAAGACAGAGGAGGCACAAAAGTGACTAAGATAGCATTCCTGCCCACAGGGACTCAGTCCAGTACCACCCAGTGGGTCTGTGTAGTTGATATTAAAGTCCTGAAGAAAATGTGGAAGGCCAAATTATGAAAGCATATTCATATTGAAACAAGTTAAGTATTATGAGTTGAATTGTGTCCTCCAAAAAGATATGGAGAAGCACTAATCCCTGGTGCCTCTGAACATGACCTCGTTTGGAAAAAAGGTTTTTGACGATGTTATTGGTTAACATGAGGTCATACTGGAGTAATTGTTGTTGTTAGTTGCTGTTGAGTCGGCTCCAACCCATGGCGACCCCATGTACAATAGGACGAAACATTGCCTAGTTGTGTACCATCTTAGTCAAGAACAAACCACTTGCTCCACCCAGGAACCTTAGTTCAATCATACTGATGTCCTCATGAAAGCAGAGAAGAGACACATAGAGACAGACAGAGAGAAGACAGCCATGTGAAGACCAAGGCTGAATGAGAGTGATACATTTATAAGCCAAGGGACACTCAGGATCATCAGCCATTACCTGAAGCTAGGAGAGAGGCCTGGAAAAGATTCTCCCTTAGAGCCCTCAGAAGGCCTCAACACTGCTGACACCTTGATTTTGGGCTTCTAACTTCCAGAACTGTGAGACAATAAATTTCTGATGTTTTAAGTCACCCAGTTTGTGGTACTTTGTTATGGCAGCCTTAGGAAACTAATACATTTAGAGACCCTGAAAAAGATATATGTTGCACTCAAAAGCTGCCACTGTCATTCTATTAATAATAAACGTAATTCTTCAATTATAGACTGCTGATTGGATAAAGAAATCCGGCCATTGATTATTGCATTTGAAAAATGAAACTGTAATTTATAAACTTGTCTAATGACAACTTTCATGAAGCCACTCCTCCATGAGAGCTCTGGGTATTTCCTGACTGCCTTCTATGGTGTATAACCTAAAAGCAGTCACTTTAGACATTTGGACCTTAATTTCCTCATTTATAAAGGAGCGGGTAAGACTAATGGTTGCTAAAGGGCTAAGCAATGCACCAGGTACAAGACACATTAGAATTGTGATGGTGAAGAATATTGAATATACCACGGGCTGCCAGAAGAACAAACAAATCAGTTCTGGAGGAAGTACAGCCAGAACGTTCCTTAGAAGAGAGGATGGCGAGACTTCATCTTATTTACTTTGGACACATTATCAGGAAAGACAAATTGCTAGAAAAGGACATCATGTTTGACAAAGCAGAGGGTCAGTGAAAATGAGGGAAACCCTGTATGAGATGGACTGACACAATAGCTGCAACAATGGGCTCCAACATCCCAATAATTGTGAGGATGGTGCAGGACAAGACAACGGTTAGCTCTGTTGTATGTAAGGTCATCTTGAGTTGGAGCAATGAGAGGGCAACTAACCACAGCACAGAGTTCCTGTATCTTCTAACACTTAAGGAAGGATCAATGTTCTCGCAAAGGTTTTAAAAAAGGAAGAAACTCTTTGCCCTACACATTCTAGAATTATAGAATTTTGAAACAGGAAGCCACTTTATAGATGTAACAAAACTGAGGCCCCATGAGAAAAAAGACTTGGCCAAGGTCACACAACCCATAAAGGACTGAGCCAGGACTAATATTATGCATGGTAAACTTCTATTGTTCTCTCTAGCTTTCTGCCCTGAGTTAGGGAAAATCACCCTCTTTCTTTGGGGGAAGAATCCCAGCGTGGTACAAATGGTTAACACGCTCGGCTGCTACCCAGAAGGTTAGAGGTTTTAGTGCACCCAGAGGCCCCTCAGAAGAAAGGTCTGGCATTCTGTTTTCTCTGAAAAATGAGTCATTGAAAACTCTATGGAGCACATTCGACTCTGACATACATGGGGTCTCCACAATCTACTCTATGTCAACTGGTGGTTTCTTTGGGGAAATTGCTCTCTCTTCTCATCCCCCACCCTAACGTGTGGCCAGTGGGAGCTGGCGGGGGGGGGGGGGGTGCTGCCTTTCTTGCTGCAATGATTCCTTGGGGAATGGGCTGCGATTCAAGCAGCTGAGCCCATAATAGAATCTTCTCACCATCTCCCCCTCCTCCAAGGTCCCCCCTCAGATTCAGAGACTGTAGGGGTGGGCAGATAACCCAAGCCGAGGGCCTTCCTCAGGACTTTGCAAGCTGCAGCTGTAGGGGAAGAATCTTTCAGGCAGTGAGGTTGGGAGACTGTGGCCTGAAAGCTGCTGGTGGCCATGTCCTTCCACAGAGGACTCTGGGCTGCAGTAGAAGGAACAAAGCCAACACACCAGATGAGAGTCCTGGCCACGCCAGAGCCCAGAAAAAGTTCAAGCCCTGCTGTCCTCAGAGCTGCCCCAGTAGACTGGCTCTTCAACTCTTCCCTTCAATAAACCTTCCTTTTATTGCTTAAGCTATTTAGAAGGGAGTTCCAGTCACTTGCCCACAAGAGCATTCTGACTGGTCCACAATATTGCTAACTCACAGCACTGGGCTCTCCACCAGGCACTCTCAGCCTGTTCTCCTTCTCTTCTCTGTGCACTTGGTGGACTTCCTGTTGGAGGTCCTTTGTGGGCCCTCCCCACCCTACCTCCCACTCCCAGGAAGCTTCCACACCTCTTCCAACCAGCACTTGTTTGGGATGGCAGAATGGTGGAGAGGGTATTGTCACATTGGGAAGGTTGGATTTAGAAGATTGCTTTTAAAAAATTCTTCTGGGGAGGCTTAGTAACCCAGCAGCTCCAGCCAACCTCTCAATGCACTGCCTGAGCCCCCTTGCGCAGACGAAGTCCTGATCCTCCGTCTGCCTCCTGGCAGCCTTCTGGGGGCTTTTTACTGTAGTGTTAAAACCAAACACTTTAGTCTGGCATTTGAAGCTCTCTGTGAAGTGGCTCCAGGTTCTCTGTCTTCTTCACCATCCTCTATAGTGCCGAGCAGGTCCATTGCCACCTTTTCAGGACATCTGACAAGGCCATTTCTGAAATCAGGACACTTTGGGCAGAAAGGAGAGAACTTTCTCCGTGTAGCAATCTGCTGAGAGGCCACAAAATCCATCAGAGTAGAATCAGCCAGCAGGGAGGAAAGGAAACCACTGAATCTGGGGGGAGCCGGGGCCCTTTGTCTACTTAAGTACTTAGGACTAGGGCTTAAGCTGCAGGGAGAAGTATAAATTAATAGAATTAAGCATCGGTAGTGAAATAATGTACTTATTAGAAGACAGTTTCTATTTTAATATTTAAGTTTTGTCAAATTTTAACCCCATTAAATCTTACTTTACAATTTATAAAATCTTCTTAATATTTTGAGGGCTATTATGCACGTGGAGCCCTGGTGGTGCAGTGGTTAAGAGCTCTGCTGCTAACGAAATGATGGGCAGTTCAAATTCGCCAGCCATTCCTTGGAAACCCTGTGGGGCAGTTCTACTCTGTCTTATAGGGTTGCTATGAGTCGGAATTGACTCGATGGCAATGGGTACTATGTGCCCAGCCCTGTAGCAGGTATTTACATCAGAATTGTCATTTTAAGAGCAATCAAAGATCGTCTGCACTTGGAAATAGTTTAATGCTGTATTTATTGTTGGTCTTGAATGATCGGTGTGGTTACAAAAGCAGAAGCATACAAATGTATAGAGACCAAAGGTTTATTAGTGAGTACCAGGGTGGGAGGGAGGGAAAAGGGGAGTCATTGTCTGGGAAGCAGTCAGTTTCTGTTTATAGTAGTGGGAAATTTGGCAATGATTATGGGTGATGGTTGCACAATTCGATTAATGTAGCTGATGTCATTGAATTGTACTTGTGGAAAACGTTAAATTGGCAAGTGTGATATAATTTTTTTTATAACAACAAAAGCAGAAGCATATGAGGAGGCTGACGCCCGGAGCAGGAAGAAGAGGCTTGAGGACCGAAAATGCTCAGCAGAGGCACTAGCAAAAGCAATGCAAGGAATCTGAGCAGACACAGCCTTTTAAAGAGGTGTGGGAAATAATAACAGACCCAGGAAAAGCGGTTTAGACTAAGTGGAAGTTGGCTGCTTAGAACTGCTTCCTCTCTTTGCTGTCAGCTCACTTACATCTAACATTTAGTTATGGCCCTTTGAAGTCCTAGGTGAGCTCAGTTACCAGTGTCCCCCGTAAACCTGTGACCGAAAGGACTGATGGAGGGCTGGGCTGCAAATGATAGGGTGCCTTCAGGGCCTGAGCAAGCATGGGAGGTGGGGAAGGTGGGGCACAGGGGTTCCCTCCTCCACCTTGCTCCAAGAGAACACAGGATATAGATCTCAAAAAAAAATCTTGCAACTTTAAAGTCAGGTAAACATAATGTGCAGCCTAAAGAAAGGTGGACTGCTGGTTTCTGAACAGTAGATAAATATTTATTGGTTGTGTGAAGTCTAAACAATCCTGTCCAAAAGGCAGCCACCAAATACGTGTTCATCTATTCCTTTACCACTTGTCATTTATGACACATTATACTAAGTGCTGTCCCAGGGTGGCACCAATGGTTAAGTGCATGGAGACTAACCTAAAAGATTGGCAGTTTGAACCCACTCAGCAGCGCCACAGAAGAAAGGAATGGCGATCTGCTTCCGTAAATATTACAGCCAAGAAAACCCCATGGAGCTGTTCTAGTCTGTAACACATGAGGCCATGACCATGAGTCAGAATTGACTCAACAGAACACGTTTGTTTTTTGTTTTTAATACTAAGTGCTGGGAGTGATACAGAAGTTTAGGCCATTTCTACCCATGTATCCTATAGACTGGCACCCAAGCAGCTGCCCAGCTGGTCTGCCCTTACAGGCTCTGAAGTCATGGAGGCTGGAAAGAACTTAAAACTGCAAGTAGTTCTGAATGGTTAGAGCAAATGGTGTATACATAGCAGGATAGAAGAAGCTAAATGAGATGGTGCACATTATGGGCTAAGCTATGGAGCCTAAAATTTATTCTGAAAGCTATGGCAAGTCACTGAGAGACTTTAAGCAAAGAAATAACAAAATCAAAATAGCCTTTTCTGAAAGAAGTACATGGAAAGTGGATTGACTGGGGGGCGAGGGGGGACTAGGTGGGTGTAGTAAGGGAAAGACCAAAGGCTTAGAACCCAAGTAGGAGGCTGTAGTGATGGGTTATTGATTTGGGGCCGCTCTGCTTTGTCAACAGTGCCCAGATTTCCTTTCTGGGTAATTCCCTCCCCCATTTCGTCCAGTCTCAAGGTTTTCCATCAGGGCGTGCTGCCTCCTCCAATAGGTGAGAGCATGAGTTAAGCTTGTCCCACCCCAGGACTGGGAATCCTGAGCAGAGCAGCTGGAGGATGAAAAGCATCACGAGTCCATTCATTCCCTTCAGCAGAGCTGCCCCCATTCCAGCACTCTCCCAAGCTCGCTCCGGCAGCTCGCCTTCCATTCTGCCATCGGCTTCTAACAAATGCATTTTGCCTTCTAACAAATGCATTTTCCGCTTAAGTTATTAAGGTCGGCTTCTGTTACTTGCTACAAAACAACAAACAAAGCCCTAAATGATACTGAACCTATACGGTTATGTAGGCACAAAGTGCACAAAGGCCTCTGACAGTGGCAATGAGGAGGAGAGGGAGATTTGAGAGGCAGAATCCCGACAGCTTAGCCGCGGAGCTGGTAGGAAGTAGCAGGTGAGGGAGAGGGAGGCGTCTGGGATGAATTCCACGATGCAGAGAGGGAGTACAGAGCGGGAAGCAGTACTGGTGGGGAAGAGGATAAATTCCGTCTCTGTAAACTGCCTGTCGGGTATGTCTCTGTGGTAAAATCTATGTGGGAGACGAAGATTGGTCCGCATCACGTGTACGTGATGGTTGAAGCCAAGTGTCTGAACGTGGCTGCCTGGGGCGCGCACAGTGTGAGAGGAAGGCAGGCTGCGGATGGACGCCCGGGAGCACAGACGTTTGTGGGAAAGGAGAAAAGGAGACCAAAGCCGTGGGAAAAAAGCGTGAGACGACATAACAAATATATTTAATGTCACTGAACTGTACATGTGAAGATTGTTGAAATGGCAAATGTTTTATTATCTTTTGGTATGTATTTACTACAATTTAAAACAAAAAGGCAAGAGCACGTGGCATCACAGAAGTCAAGAGAGACGAGGCCTTAAAGAAGGAAGAAGCGACATACGGTATCTCAGGGTGCAGAGAAGCAAAAATACGCCCTGGACAGTGTCTGCTGGATTTGGCAACGAGGGCGGTGATATGTGACCTCTGTAAGAATAATTTGCATGGAATGCTGAAGATGAGCGTGGGACATGCCTTTAACCAGGACCTCAGTCACCAAGCAGAAATAGTTCCACTTGTCCACACATTGGTTCCAGCATTAACCACTGCTTATGCTGCTCCCCTGCCTCTTGCAGTCTTCAGCTGGTGACTCCCTTGGTGCAGACCCATTTCTGCTTCCTGTCTGGATTCCTCCTTTCAGCAGATCCCCTGGCATGGGCTGACCCGGGTTTTGGACAGGACTCTGTTTGTATGTGGCTGACCCACTCGGATTTGGCCCCCTGAGGGTCTTTATTTCCTTCTTAGGTGGTCCCTGGCTTCTAGGGACCCTGCACACCCCCAGCCGAGGGGACAGCCACACTGCGTAAGCCCCCTTCTTTTTACCTATGGGTGATGCAGATGCTGACCAGGCAGTGAGTGGAGGAGTGGATGTTTGTTTTAATGTTTGACTGTGAAAGGAAGATTATTGTGCTATGAGAAGGTGATTTTTATGAGAAAATTTAAAGTATTAAGAACTTAAAACTATACTTAATAATATTTTATAAGTATTTTTAGAGTCCCTGGAGGTGGAAACGATCACCGCATTCAGCTGATAACCAAAAGATTCACTATTTGAGTCCACTCAGAGGTGCCAGAAAAAAGGCCTGGGGATCTACTTCCGAAAAATCAGCCATTGAAAGTAATATGGATCAGGAATAGGAGGAAGATATGGAATGTGTGGCTAATTGCCTCCATCAACAGCTGCCTCCTTTGCCATGAGATCAGAAGAACTGGATGATGCCCTGCTGCCATTAACACTTTGACCAAAGATTTTGTAGAAGAATCCAGATCAAAAGGGGGAAAATGCAGAGCAGAATTTTAAATTCTCATGGACTCTAGAGTTTTTGGAGCCATGGAGAGTGGATGAACCCCTGAAACTATTGCCCTAAGATAATCTTTAAACATTAAACCAAAAATATTTCCTGAAGTCAACTTAAAACTGAAGAATAGTTTAGTTTAACTAGTAAAAAGGATCTGCCTTGAACATTACGCTCTTTTAAGAACTATTTTATGGGATTGAATTGACAACAGCAACTCGAAAGATTAGATAGGAACCTTAGGGGACAGTGAGTTTATACTAATGAGGGATGGACAACTCAGAAAAGGAGAGTGAGAATGGTTGCACAACTTTAAGAGTGTAATCAATGTCACTAAATGGTATATGTAGAAACTGTTGAATTGGTGTATTCTGACTCATAGCAACCCTATAGGACAGAATAGAACTGCCTCATAGTTTTTCCAACATTGTAAATCTTTATGAAAGCAGACAGCCGCATCTTTCTCCCATGGAGCCGCTGGTGGTTTTGAACTGCCAACCCTTCAGTTAGCAGCTGAGTGCTTTAACCACTGTGCCATCAGAGACCCAGTATGAGGACTCTAGTCAACCCTTATTTATTTTTCAGCTCACATTCCAAGTCTTCCTCCTCCCAAATCTGACCCAATCTCTATTTTGTGTGCTCTGCTTTCATAGTTTCTTATGCCTTCCCTCACAGCACTTTTCTGTTTGTAAGCACTGAATATATTTGCTTGATTATTTGAATCATAACTGTTCTGTGAATAAGATAATAATCATAGGGTTCTCAACTTCAGTGTGCTTAAGAATCACATGTAGGGGTTCAGATTCTCAGGCCCTAATGCCAGATTTTCTAATTGAGAAGCCTGAGTCAGGACCAAGAATCTACATTTTAAGCGAGTGTTCTAGAAGAGCATACTGTTGGAAACATTGCTAAGCTCGCCAAAGGCAGGGAATGTGTCTGCTTTGCTCACCGTATTTTCTCGGTGCCTGGCATAGGGCCTAGCACTTGGTAAGTGTGAAATGAATGTTCAATGATTGAATTAAATGATAAATTGTGAATTAAAGTGATAGACCCAGGGGAAAAAGGAGAATAAGGAATAGGAGGAGGAAATGGAATATGTGGGTAATTGCCTCGATGAACAATTGCCTCCTTTGCCATGAGACAAGAAGGGCTGGATGGAGCCCAACTACCATTACTGAACATTTTGATCAAAAATTCTATAGAAGAATCCTGATCAAAAGGGGGAAAATGTAGAACAAGATTTCAAAATTTAAAAATGGCGCTCTAGGCAGAAGCACCACGCCGTCCCTCCACAGCAAAGATCTGAAAAACTAAGCCAAACAGATAAAACAGCAATCCTGAAACCCTAAAACATCAAATGAAGAGATAAAGAACTCAGCCAAGCACCAATGGAGTGAGAAAACTTACAGAGAATGGAGAGCGAGGAGAGATTCTTGCAGAGGTCCCCTATCAGCTAACGTGGTGCGGAACCGCCATCTTGGACTCCTATCAAAGACCAGCAAATAGGAGGTATGAGAAAGCAGCTTCGTGGAGCTTCCAGTGGGAGACAGAACAACTGGTAATTTGCGATATACGCTTTCCCACGCACACCCTTCTTCATCCCCGCTCAGCCTCCTCTGCTTCCCATGGCCACAGTCTCTTGTCCGGGAAGCACCGGCTGCTTGGATTCCACCCACCCACTCTGGCCAGCTCTCTGAGTGCCATTTAATGGCTGCTGATGTTTTTTTTTCTGCTTCTTTTGATTTCTTCCTTACCTCTCACCACCTGCCCCTCCTTTCGCTCAAATACCTGGCTCTGTGCGCCATCTTTGCTTCTTCCTGAGGGGATGCAGAGCTTCGGTAATTTGCGATATACGCTTCTCCACCCCCCACCCTTCTTCACCCCCACTCGGCCTCCTCTGTTTCCCGCAGCCACAGTCTCTTGTCCAGGAATCACCGGACGCTTGGATTCCACCCGCCCGCACTCACTGGCTCTCTGACTGCCATTTGTTGCTTTTTCTCCACTTCTTTTGATTCCTTCCTTACCTCTCACCACCTCCCCCTCCTTTTGTTCGAATACCTGGCTCCATGCGCAATCTTTGCTTCTTCCTGAGGGGCTGCAGGGCTCCGTTCCAGTGTGGAGCTGCTTCCCGGTCTGGGCTGCCAAGCTGGTGGGATCTTGGGGCTTTTGTTTGTTCGTTTATTTTGTTTTTTTTGTTAGTTTTCTTTTCCTTTTCTTGAGCTGGGAGCCTGTTCTGGCTGGGCGGTGCTGCATGGCATGGAGCCGACCCCCTCGGCTTGCGCAGATGTGCAGAGGGATCCCTGAGGGCATTTCCTTTCTCATGGTTTTTTTTTTTTTTTTTTCTGTTTTTTGGGGGGGCTTTTATTGTTTTTTTTTTTTAATTTGTTTTGTTTTCTTTTCCCCCTTTTTCCCTTTTTGTTTTTCTTCATTACTCAGTTTCTCGTCTCTCTATACCTTCCTTCTCTTTCTGTTCCCTGAATACCTGGCGCTGAATACCTCTACGCCTTCTAGCCAGGCTGTACTGCAACACCTGAGAACAACTTCCCCAGACTTTGTAGTGGCACAAGTGGGATCCCTGGGAGCTTTGCTGTTCTTTTTCCTTTCTGTTTTTTATTTATTCATTCTTTTCTTTTCTTTCTTCTTCCTCCTTTTTTTCCTCCATTTCATAGTCTCTCATCTATCAAATCCAACAGCAAGCTCCCCTAGCACTCTTTTTTTGTTGTTTGTATGTTTTTGGCTCCTGTTCCTCTCTTCTCTCTCCAATATCCATCTTAGCTCCACATATAACAATCTCCCCCCTACATCCTGCCTATCTGCACCGTGTGCTTAACATCACACCACCAAGCAGCACAGGCGCAGGCTACTGGAACCTGCCCTGAACTGATTACTGACCCCCTCTGGTGGCTGTAGTAAGCACCACAAACAACCCATCCCAGTAACTCCTCTTCAGCTAAACCTGCCCTGCTGTACCATATCTGAGTGACTGACCCTGCCCATTGGAGAAGGAGGCAAAAAGTATCGTGCCCACAGACGAGCAAACAACAAAGAACACACAACCCGCCTGCTCAGACACAGCCAAATTAAAAAGAAAAAAAGGACGAAACAAACAAATCTACAAACAATAAACGAGAAAAATAATTACTGAATGCCCCAAAGAGAGCAGAAAATATCAAAACATTTACAAAAATAGGACAGGATGGTTCCAGTAGGCATCCAAAATAAAACACCAGATGACTTTCCAGTGGAAGAAAAGGCACTAGAACTACCTGATAAGGAATTCAAATCTCTAATACTCAGAATTTTCCAACAGCTGAAGCAAAAAGCAGACAAACATGAGGAAAAAATAGACAAATTCATGGAAAATACAGAAAAAATTGGAAGAATTCAGGAAAATAAT
>NW_004443956.1:19211666-19297071 GCF_000243295.1 Trichechus manatus latirostris | reverse complement strand
AAGAAGGGAGAGGGTTGACATGTCGTGGGGTTGTTTACCAATGTCATAAAACAATATGTGTACTACTGTTTCATGAGAAACTATTTGTTCTGTAGACCTTCACCTGAAGGACAATAAAAAAAAAGAAAAGAAAAAAAAAAGTTTGTTAGTTTGACAAATAAGATGTGAAAATGCAGATTAAGCTCATTTTAAATTAACATTTTCAATTTAAAATTTTTTTATTATTATTCCTTAGACATAAAATGGTTTCCTTTCCATTTTAGAAGTTTTTTTGTTTACTAATCATTTGTGGATATTAATTTTTTTAAGTTAATAAAGCAGATTGACCAACAACAAAAAAAAAATTAAAATTTTCATGGACTCTAGACTTTTTGGAGCCATGGAGGCAGGATGAACCCCTGAAATTATTGGTATATGTTCTGCTGTGTATATTCTCAACAACAACAACAATTAAATTAAAAATAAATAAATAAAGTGATAGACCGTGAGTTCTAGGTTGAATATAGAAGAAATTGAGATCACAAGGAAAAAGACAGATTGAGACTAAATGGCACAGTCAAAAGATTGGACATTTTTATAAGGAAAGGAGTAGATACACTGGGGATAGATAAGACCTAAAAGAACGTGAGGTTTTTGTTGAAGAATTGTATATGACAGTTTTGAAGTTGAATGTGGAGTCTTCTTGGATTATTATGTCATAGAGTGTCAATACAAGCTTTTTACTGTTATTGTTTTTGTTTTTTTTCTTATTGACTGTGTATGAATTATTTCAGGAACACAAGAGGAGTTCAGTATCAAGAAAGCCATTAAATTAAAGGAGAATATCATATGAACATATCAATAATGTACTTTACAGACATTGATAAATTCAGCAATTCTTCCTAATAAAAACACCAGCTGGGAGAAAAGTAAAAAGCACCTATTTTGCCAAAAGCTAACAGCACATATAAGTCTTTCATCTTTTTTTACTTTCTATTTTGAAATAATTATGAATTTACAAAAGAGTTGTAAAACAGTACAAAGAATTCCCATATACCTACCTATACCCAGATTCCCCAAATGTTAACCTGTTTCATAGCCACAGAACTATTAGCAAAATCAGGAAATTAACATTGATACAATACCTAATCTATAGATTTTCCCTAATTCTTGCCAATTGTCCCACTAGTGTCCTTTTTTGTCCTAGGATCCAACCCAGGATGACACGATGCATTTTATTGTCATGTTTCCTTATTCTCCTTTAATCTGGAACAGATTCTCAGTTTTTCTATGTCTTCTATGACCTTGCCACTTTTGCAGAGTACTGACCAATTATTGTGTCGAATTTCCCTCAATTTGTCTAAGGTTTCCTTGTGATTTAATTCAGGTGATGCATTTTTGGGAAGAATGCCATAGAAGGGATGTGTGTCCTTCTCAATGCATCACATCAAGAGGCACATGATGTAGATTCGTCCTACTATTGATGTTACCTTTGATTTCTTGGTTAAGATGGTGTCTTAGTTATCCAGTGTTGCTATAACAGAAATACCACAAGTGGGTGGCTTTAACGAACAGAAATTTATTCTCTCACAGTTCAGGAGGATAGAAGTCTGGATTCAGGTTGCCAGCTCCAGGAGAAGGTTTTCTCCCTGTGTTGGCTCTGGGGGAAAGAGCTTGTCATCAGTCTTCCCTTGGTCTAGGAGTTTCTCCGTGCAGGG
This sequence comes from Trichechus manatus latirostris, assembly GCF_000243295.1. Taxonomy (NCBI): domain Eukaryota; kingdom Metazoa; phylum Chordata; class Mammalia; order Sirenia; family Trichechidae; genus Trichechus; species Trichechus manatus. The sequence continues at coordinate 19,295,374 of NW_004443956.1, read as the reverse complement.
ACCTCACTCCTAGATCTTCTTTCTTGGTGATAGGAGTCCCTCTCCTTTCTGCTCACTTCTCTCTTTTATATCTCAAAAGAGATTGACTCAAGATACAGTCTATGGTTTCGGGTGACATCTAGCTCAATCGGCATAACAGTTTATAAAGAAAATATTCTACATCCTACTTTGGTGAGTAGCGTTTGGGGTTTTAAAAGCTTGTGAGAGGCCATCTAAGATACTGTACTGGTCCTACCCCATCTGAAGCAATGGAAAATGAAGAAAACTTAAGACACAAGGGAATGATTAGTCCAAAGGACTAATGGACCACAACTACTACAGCCTCCACTAGAGTGACTCCAGCACAACTAGATGGTGCCTGGCTACCACCACTGACTTCTCTGACAGGGATCACAATAGAGGGTCCTGGAAAGAGCAGGAGAAAAATGTAGAACAAAATTCAAACTCACAAAAAAAAGGCCGGACTTACTGGTCTGACAGAGACAGGAGAAACTCCAAAAGTATGGCCCCTAGACATCCTTTTAACTCAGTATTGAATTCACTCCTGAAGTTAACCCTTCAGCCAAAGATTAGATAGGCCTATAAAACAAACTATAACACATATAGTTCAACCATGTATACGAGACTAAATGGGCACACCAGCCCAGGGGCAAAGATGAGAAGGCAGGAGAGGACAGGAAAGCTGGACGAATGGAAATGGGGAACCCAAAGTCGAGAAGGGGAGAGCATTGACAAGTCACGGGGTTGGCAACCAATGTCACAACACAATACGTGTATTAATTGTTTAATGAGAAACTACTTTGTTCTGTAAATGTTTACCTAAAGCACAATATAAAAAATAAAATAAAAACAAAACAAAACAAAAAAAAGATACAGCCTAATCCTGTAGATTGTGTCCTGCCTCATTAACATAACTGTCTCTAATCATGCCTCATTAACAGCATAAAAAACGAAAAAACCAAACCGGTTGCTGTGGAGAGCCTCCAATTCATAGCGACCCTATAGGACAGAGTAGAAATGCCTCATTAACGTCATAGAGGTTAGGATTTACAACACATAGGATAATTACATCAGATCACATAACGGAGGACAACCACACAATACTGGGAATCATGGTCTAGCCAAATTGACACACATTTTGGGGGGACACAACTCAATCCATAACAGATGGTATGTTCTAGGTTTCTCCATAGTAAAGTTATTTCTCCCTTTGTAATTAAAAAGTATTATGTGGGGAGATACTTTGAGACTATGTAAATATCCTATTTCTAATTAAACATTCATCCACTAGTTTTAGCATCCACTGATGATTCTTGCCTGAATCGATTATTATGATGAGTGCCAAATGATGATTTTATAACTCCATAATTCCACATTTATGACTGGTAATTCTACTGTAAGGAAGAGCTTTCACTATTTCCCATTTGTTTATTATTTATTTATGTCAGTTTGCACTCATGGATTATCCTATGGGTTATAATCCATTATTATCATTATTTTTCACGTTCAAATTATCACAGATTTGGCCATTGGGAAATCCTTCAAGTTGAGTCCTGTATCTTTTGTCTTTAGCTTTAGAGCATATAGTCAAAATACGGTTTTCCAAAGTTGCTTAGGTTAGTTATTTTTTTGTCCACTGTCTTAGTTTGCTAGTACTGCCATAACAGCAACCACAAGTGCTGGCTTTAAAGAACAGGAATTTATTTTCTCACAGTTCTGGAGGCTAAAAGTCCAAATCAGGCTCTTGGCTCTGCTGATTCCTTCTGTGAGCTTCTCTCCTAGTTTCTGGTGTCTGCCGGGGACCCTGGGAACTCCTTTGCTTATAGACATGTCCTCACATTGTGCCTGTTGTTCCCCGGTGTGTCTCTGTGTCTGTTCTGCTCTTTTTATGACTCAGAAGTGATTAGGTTTAGGATCCCTACTATGCGGGTGTAACCTAATTAGCATAACAAAAAACCTATTTCTAAGCAGGGCGTACTCACATGTACAGGTATAGAGGATAGAACTTCAAAATAAGTTTTTGGGGGACACAGTTCAATCCATAATACCCACTCTCCTTCAACGTTGTTATTTATTTGTAATACATTTATGTTCATTTTTGTTTGTATTCCATTTGAGTTCTTCCCCCATCCTTATTTGTTGATTGATTGATTGACTTAAGCATGTGAAGCATTAACTTGGTTCTAAAAGTCAGAACTGTACAACGGTATACTCAGAGAGGTGTCACTCTCCCATCACTTATATCCTATTCCTCCATCTTTCCATCCCTTTCCTACCACCGTTCATAGGTAACCAGTTTCATTAATTTCTAATTTATCCTCCTCATGTTTCTTTTTGCACAAATGAACAGATAACAGGTGTGTTTTCTTATTCACCTTAGTTCTTACACAAAAAGTACTCCATCATGCAGATATACCATAGTTTATTCAACTACTCCCCTACGTGTGGGCATTCAAATTATTTCCAATATTATGCAATTACATATTTTAAGCCTCCACCAACTACCAGGTGTCGAGGGGTCAAATGTTGGCAATTTCATATGGAAATATGAACATTTATATACTCTGCATGTATTAATACAACAGAAGAGAAACACCTCTCCTAATCCCTTACAGTAGACATACAGCTGGGATGGCGCCTGATTTTGCAGGTGGGTGGAAAGTGTCTCAGGTGACTCTGGTGCAACCTGGAGAGACTATGCTGTGCTGACGTGGGCACTCATGAAGCTCCCAAGGCAACCGCTGCCTTTGATGGTTTTTCTGAGTGAAAAGAAACAGTAGACAGAGCAAGAGTCTTGCTCCCACAAGCAAAGTGGAAATTCACCCAATTTGTTTATTTCCAGAGTTGATCAGCAGATGCCAGTGTCTTGCATTTTGAAAAACTGTGTTTTTTTCCTTAACTATATGCCATCTTCAAAAGAGGAGGCTTTGGTTGTTTCCTCTTCAAAGCTTTTCCCCTTTGCCGGTGCTCTGGGCTATCGCGCATCTGGTACCTTTCAGCGATGCCATTCCTCCTCGGGTAGATGCTGGCCTGTGGGTCGGAGCCTGTTCCAGCTCTGTTCTGTGGAGGTTCAGGTCTCTCTTCGGCCCTGTCATCTCACACAGCGAGCACAGGGAACCCCGTGGGAGGCGATTTGCACATTGAATCGGCCGTTTGCATATTGACGCTCCAAACACTGGAGTAAAATACTCGCTGAAGAAATCCTATTATCCTGGAAGCCCTAGCACAGGACAGAAACAGATGGTTATTAAGCAGTTTCAGGTACGCCCTCAATTTCAGCACTGATCTGGACACACATTTTCAAAATTCCATGCTGTTAACACGAGATTCAGCCTTCAGGCCCAGTGCCCTACTTAAATATGACAGTCCACTCGCGGAAATGAAGTCTTCAAAAGGCAGGCTGAAAGGAGACGGTTGCTGGAATTTTAACAAACACTTTTAAGGCGTCCCTCAGAAAAAATCCAAGTCACCAGGGGTGGTCTGTGGAAAGAGGAGAAGGAGGAGGAAGAGGGGGAGAGAAGGGGAGGGGAAGAAGGGACGGGGAGGAGAGGGAGGAGGAGGGAAGAAGGCGGAGGAGGGGAAGGGAGGAGGAAGAGGGGAGGAGGGAGACGAGGGGCAGTGCACTAAGGACCATTAGGCGGCAGGGTGGCGTTTCTCTGTTGACCCAGTCAGGAAATTCTAAACTCAGGAGTTTTAAAAAATGCCAGTGCCTTGGCACCAATCCCAAAGAGTCTGATCCAGGTGAGGCTCAGAGAGTGCTTGTATTCTGAACTCCCCAGTGATTCTAAGGTGCAGAGAATAAACGGGTGACCTCCACAGGTTCTGTGTTCAGGCTTGAAGCTCACCTGCCAGTTCTCCTAGTGTCTGGAGGGCCCGAAGAGACACAGTTCTCCCTAAAAATGCCCCGCTGGAAGCCGGTTGGCTGAGAGCGTTCCAGGGGCGAACACCCAGCGAACGTGCTCGGCATGTGGTGAGTGTTTGATCCATGCCAGCAGCTTTCACTACTCCCGCCACCACCAACTCCTAGTAGAATGTGCATACTCTGAATTAGTCTGACAGCATGCACGTAACTGGGCGACGGCCAAACAGCTAGTTAAGATGAGGAAATGTGTCAGAAACCAGTCTCCTGACTCGTGTGTTCTTCCCGTGGTAGCAGTGACTCACTTCAGATAGAGAGTTGAGGGTGGGGTGCGGCTTATTTAAAATACAAATGATGGGGCCCTACCAGCGGACAGCCTAATTCCGCTGGTCCGGAATGGAGTCCAGGAATTCGCGGTGTTATTAAGCGTGTTGCAGGTGTCCCTTAGACCCTCACTTTGGGAAACACGCACCAGCCCTTGGCATGCGCCAGGCACCTCTCCCTGAACTAGATACGATGCAGAGCTTTCATTCGTTTATTCTAATTTGCAGAAAATAGATAAGAAATGAATTCATCCATCTGTCCATTTAGTTAACGTCCGTTTTGTGCTGTCCTGTTTCAGTTGAGTGGACAAAAGACAAAAATCCTTGCCTTCATGAAGCGATAGTCTGACTGGGAGAAACAGAAAATAATAAAAAATAATGAATAAATTAATTAAATAGTATGTTAGAAAGTGGCAAGTGCTAGGGATAGAAGAAAAGATAGAGAAGGGCAAGGTGATTGAGAGCTGCTGTTTTAATTTGGGTGGTCACGGTGACCCCTCAATGAGGATGTGACACGCAGCAGAGCTGGCAGAAGTGAGGCTCTAAGTCAGGAGCACCTGGGGGGAATATCTGGCACATTGTGTTTTCTGTAGTTTAGGTCATACTGTATATAAACTTTGTCTTTCTTTTAGTCACTTAATATTTTATCATAAGCACTTGCTCATTTACTTTTAGTAAACATATTTCTTAAATGAAATATCCTTTAATGGTTTTCTTTATTAGAGAAACAAAACATGCTTATCTCATAAAACTAAAAAATACTGACAAGCAAAAAGATAGCATGAAAAATATCCTTAATCCTACTCTTTAGGGGCAACTTGCCTACATCCTTTCAAATGCTGATCTCTGAAAGTATGTATATAAAAAATATCAAACCAGTTGCTGTCAAGTCAGTTCCAACTCATGGTGACCCCACTTGTGTCAGAGTAGAACTGTGCTCCATTGGGTTTTCAATGGCTATGGTCTTTTGTATATAGATCACCAGGTCTTTCTTCCAAGGTGCCTCTCAGTGGACTTGAACATTCAACCTTTCTGATAGTAGCCAAGTACTTGATTGTTTGCACTGCCTAGGGACTCCTGAAAATAGGTATTAAAAAATCCATTCCCATGGAGTCAATTCCGACTCATAGCGACCCTATAGGACAGAGTAGATCTGCCCCATGGGGTTTCCAAGGAGGGGCTGATGGATTCGAACTGCTGACCTTCTGGTTAGCAGCTGTAGCTGTCAACCACTGCGCCACCAGGGCTCCTAAAATAGGTATAAGCATGATTTTATTGAGTAAATATGTCAAGTCATATGAATATTTTATGTTAGTTAACTATTCTTCTGTTGGTGATATTTGGAACGTGTCCTGTGCTTTTTCGTACTATGTATACTGCTGGAGTGAACAAACTTGTCCATAGATCTTTGGATTTCAGATTTTTTCTCCGGGTCAGATTCCCAAGAGAGCCATTAATGAACCAAAGGCATTTTTAAAGCTCTGGAATCACTGGCTAAATTCCCCTCCAGAAAGGTTGATCAGCTTGTCTTCTCTCATGCAGTATTTTGTCGTTACTATATTTTTTTGTGATAATTTCATTGGTGCATCATGGTGTCTCAGTTTGGGCTTTCATTTGTATTTGATTGCTACTGAAGTTGGACATTTTTTCCTACTGTTTGCTCTCCTTTGTAATAACCTCTTTTATTATTTGTCCGTGTAGTCCTTTTGCCTATAAGGCAGTAGCTTTATTAGTGGGCATACTCAGGCATCTTCACCTTTCTGTAGAAAACATCAGAGTCCTGTCAGCTTGACATCTTCACCCACTTAGGATAGTCTGTGAAAGAGACAAGGAGAATGTGTTTCTATCAATCTTTGTGGTGCTGGCCTCTGGATTTCTTGAAAAATAAGAAAAACAAAGTAGATTTTTTTGACCTTTGAATTCTTCAATTACTGATCCAAGCTTTCAAGACAATTAAGACATACATTTTCTTTACATAGGATCTCATTCTTTTTAATACATGATTGATGCCTTGTGCTGAAGTAGTGTGGTGATGTACAAAAAATTGTCTCAGAGAACTCAGACATGTTAATAAAAGATGGGATGTCAAATATGTTTAGAAAGAAAACAAAGAAGAAAGAACATAATTTGCTTTTCCTAAGTGTCCTGACAAATAACACGGCGTGCACCTAAACCCGGTTTGATTGTTCTATTTGAGCCTTTGTGGTGACACCTGCTGGTGGTCGTCAGCACTGCTTTTGAACGGCTCATGGAAGATACCAATTTCTGAACATAAACTGCAATTATGTTTAAGTATTTAAGCCTGTTTCATATTTCTGGATAATGTGTAATGCAATATATAAATACAAGTTGTTTAAAATTGCCTGTTAATTGGATTAACAATTGAAAAAATGCTCCAAAACAACCCAGATCCACAATTTGATTCTCTAATCTTGTTTTAAAATATTGCAACAACTATTATTATTATCATTATCATCAGGAACATCTAGAGATCTTACTGATGTTATATAAAAGGTCCTTGAATAGAAATATTAACTATTGAAGTCCTTTAGAGAAAGATCTGGTTAATCCACATTGAATGTTGCCATAACTTATCTTTATTTATTCAAAAGGGAAATAGAGATGGGAGAGTGGGGGTTCAAAACACATTGTCTAGGTGCATTCTGCTTTAGGAAAACAAAATTTTCAAGACTCCAAATTCATAAAGTGGATAATTTAAAATTAAGACTTGATTGATTGCATTTTAAAGGAATTTTCAATTTGGACAAATATGCTTTATATTTCTTTTAAATATCAGCTCTTTTGTTCATTTAAAATAAGTAAATTGACATATTTTTCATAACACATCATTTATGTTTCCAGTTTGAAACACTGGTGAATGAAACGATTTCTTTTATCCGGATCAGCACAAAGCTGATTCCTATGAGGCAGAGGTTAAAGACGTCCCAAATGTCCAGCTTTTCCAAACTGTGTCCCACTCCATCATCTCTAACATCAGCCACTCCTCCTCCCCTCAGTACTTTCCCTCCTGTTTCTGGGTTCTGTAATTCACTGCAACGTCTCACAGAACTCACAAACTGTACTCACAGTTAAGGGGCTTACTAGGGAAGTAACAGGTTACAACTCGGAATCAGAATCAACTTGGAAGTAACAGGACAACTCAGGAGACAGGATGCAGTCTGTCAATCAGGACTGCTTCCAACCAAGACAGCTCTCAGCTCCTTCTCCCGTGCCCACAGGCAGGCCCTTCTCTCTGGCCTACCGCCCCGGGGGACGCTCCAGCCAACTGCAACCAGGCTCTGTCTCCTGGCCTCACTTCTGGCTGTCTCGCACCATTTTTGCCGTCCTCAGTGTTACAGCTCCTTCTTTCTCTCTCTCCGTGTCTCTCTCTAAAAACTTCTGTTGGGTAAGCTGCTTATATAGCAAGCTCCTTATCAATTTCAAGGTGTACTCCTGCCCAGCAAAGCCACAAACTAACCAATACCCTCAGTAAACCAAAAGTCACCCACTTTGCATAATAATCGACAAATCTGGGAAAGGGTCTTATGCACCTTATCTGCATAGTAAACTAACCAATCCCTTGCAAGATTGTGGCCCAGCAAATTATTTTGGCACAATTACAAACCGAAGGCCAGAGAAACCCATTGCACTGCAAATACAAATCTTATGAACCGCCTTTTATTCTCACACACAAACTGTACAAAGGTTAAAGGCTAAGTAGAGCAAAAGGAGACGCACACACTGCAGGTCACTATCTAACTGAAATTCGACTCGTTCTATTTGGTGAAAGATGCACATTTTTCTTTTCCTCTCCAGTCAGGATGATTTTTTTTCCACAACAAATTTCCTGCTGGGAGAGTATTAGGTCTGATCTACGGGAGCAGAACAAACCCATTTAGGCAATTTAAACAATGTAATATGCTTGTCACAGCTAAAGTCTGTGAACCACCTAATGATTTGCAATTTAGAAAGATATGCCTGTTTGGACACCCAAGTTCTCAACTTCATCGTTTATTTATTTAGTCCAAGGCTGCTGTTCTTATTAGGAGCTCTCAGTCCATCAAACGGGTGTTCAAAGATAAAATAAAACCCAAATAAGCTTTGGGAACCGAGAAATCAACATATATGCCCGGGCTGACACTTATTCGATCTCACTGTTGTAATGTTTACGTGCTTTCAATACATGAAGAGCCCTTGCTGTGTGGCCTCACCCATTGGTTCACTTGGGTGCGAAGCAGAGACTTGGAGTACTTAGCAAAGACACACTCTAACTGCTCAATTTCATTAGCTTCCTGGGCTGCTGTAACAAAGATCACAAAGTGGGTGGCTTACAAAGACAGAAATTTATCGTCTCACTGTTCTAGAGGCTAGAAGTCCAAATTCAAGATGTCGGCAGGGCCATGCTCTCTCCAAAGGCTCTAAAGGGAAGCTCCTTCCTTGTCTCTTCAGCTTCTGTAGCCACACGCATTCCTTGGCTTGCTGCAGCATCACTCTCATAGGAGTCTGTCTTCACATGGCTGCCTTCCCTCTGTGTGTGTCTGTGTCTCTCCTCTTTCTACAGGGACATCAGTCATATTGTATCGGGGCCCACCCTACTCAATTAGGACCACATGTTGACTAATTGGAGCCCTGATGGTGCAGTAGTTAATAGCTTGGCTGCTAACCAAAAGGTAGGCAGTTTGAATTCACCTGTGGCTCCTTGGAAACTCTACGGGACAGTTCTACTCTGTCCTATAGGGTCACTATGAGTCAGAATCGACCTGATGGCAGCAGGTTTTTGGCTTTTTGGTTGACTAACTATATCTGCAAAGGCCCTATTTCCAAATAAGGCTGTATGCACAGATGCGGGGGGATTAGGACTTCAACATATCTTTTTGGGGGACACAACTCAAACCATCACATTGATGACAGGTATTCATGAGTTTGCGGCTGTGGTCGCAAAGAACCCAGCAGCTTGGTGTCCTGTTTTTGTGACTATGGTGTGATCTCTCGGTCTGAGTAGGGATCAGGAGACCAAGGTGAATGCAGAAGAACTCATAACAGATGAGTCAGCCTCAGGAATCTTACCTGCTTTGTGTAGAAAAAGAACATTTCCCTCCTTCAGGAGAGGAGACGTTGACATCTTAAACAAAAAGAAAAACCACAATCACTTCAGAAGTCATCGTTTCAGGAATTTGACGGTAAGTGAATATACACATATTTCTAGATGCAAAATGAGTCTGAATAATTTTAGAAAAGTTTTGCACCTACGTTGCCTTTTTGAAGCTCCCACAGATACAAAATGCAGTCATCTTCATGGGCACCTGGTTAGTGTATTGATCTAGTTAGACAAAAGAGCAGAACTATGAAAAATTACTCAGACAAGTACTCCTTTCATCTTATAGCAGTAAGACATCTTTAAAATCTGATTAAAACACTTTGAAACACATGAAAGAGCTGCTAGTTTACCAGGAGTGCTGGATGCAGGGACTTGCGAGCCAAACCCTGGGGGATTTCCTAGTGCTCCACAGGGGAAGGATGGGTATTTTCCAGTCACAGCACTGGTTTTCAAAGCTCATCCTTGACTACCTTTTCCTCCCTTGCCTTTTTGTTACCATTGCTTGGAAGCATACAATTTTTTTCTAATAGTCAACTGTCTCTTTTGTCTCTCCTAGATTACATGCTCCTTTGGGTCCAGCACAGGTAGACCTAGGGATCCCTGCCTTCCTGCAGTAGAATAACTACGCTAGGATTGTGTGGGTGGCTTGAGAGAGTATGGGGCAAGGGGCAGGGGTGAAGGGGGAGGAGAAAGAGAGGGAAGCCAGGCAGATAAGAGTGTGGCTTGGCTTTTTGATAAAGAAGACTGAAAGCTGATGCAAATGACAGACCCATTCCTGAGGACCTCTCCTGTCAGCCAGGCAAATCAGCCTTGCCACCGTGGTCCACCTTCTGCCCACATCAGCCAGGTGCATGGCTTCTCTCCCCTTTGAGGCCATCCCAGATGTCAATTTTGACCTGATGTCACCAGTTTAGTTTGGGATAGGGAGCCTTTTTGTCCAGGGGGCATACCCTGTGATTTGAAGGCAGAGAAACAGCCAGTGAACACGCCCATACTTGCTGATGCACAGTGAGCCTGGATATTCTACAGGTGCTCTGTCCGCTAAACTGTCCCTGGAAGCTCCCACAAAACACAATCTGGCTTGTTTGTACAGCTTAAGTGACAAATAGCGAACTGCACATATTTAAATGTACAATTTGATGACAGTTGGCACATATATGCACCTGTAAACCATCACCACAATCAAAATAATGACCATCACCTATCACCATCAAAAGTATCCATCACCCCCAAAGTTTCCTCATGTCCCCTTGTTGTCCCTTCTCTCAGCCCCTTCCCACCCTTGCCCCATGCAGTTTGATTTTTTTTTTTAACTTTATTGTGGTCAAATATATATAATAAAATTTATACCATTTTTAAGTGTACGATTCAGTGACATTAATTACAATCACCACGTTGTGGTACCATGACCTCTATATTTCTAAAGCTTTCTGATCACCCCGAACAAAAACTCTTTACCCATTAAATAATTCCCTATTCCTCACCTCCCCAGCCCCTGGTATCCACTAACAAACTTTGGTCTCTATGCATTTGCCTATCCTAGATCTCTTGTATACATGGGGTCATACAATGTTTGTCCTTGTGTGTCTGACTTATTCCACTCAGCATCACGATTTCAAGGCTCATCCGTGTCACAGAGGATGTGAAGGGAGTTGGTTTGGGTTGTACTCTAACCGCAGTTCTGGCTAACTGGAAAGGCGGGCTGCTGGAAGGCTGTCTGTTGAAGGCTGTGGGCAGGGCCCAGGGACGCTCTCGGGAGAAGGAGGCAGGTGTGATGCACCTGTCAAAGCAGGAAAGCCTGCATGCAGAGGCTCCCAAGCCTGGCTGCCCAGTGGAGCCTTCGGGAGTTTTGAAAACACTGATGCCTGGTCCCAGCTCTGGAGATTCTCATGTACTTGGCCTGGGTGCAGGCTGGGAGTCAGGAATTGTTTAGTGACTCAGGCGATTTTAATATACAGCTGCTTTTGTTTCCTTGTGCTGCGGTAACAGAAATACCACAGGTGGGTGGCTTTAAAGAAGAAAAATATAGCTTCTCACTGTTCCTGGAGGCTGAAAGTCCAAACGAAGGTCTTGGCTGTGTGGATTCCTTCTGAGGGCCTCTCTCCTAGCTTCTGGAGTCTGCCAGTGATCCCTGATGTTCTTTTTTCACACGTTGTTTGTCTCCCCCTGTGTCTATTCTGCTCCTCTTATAAGTCAGCAGTGATTAGGTTTAGGGCCCACGCTGCGCTGATATGTCCTCATTAACAGAGCAAAAGAGAACCCCTAATTTCCAAACAGGGTCACATCCACAGATACAAGGACCAGGAGTTCAACACGTGTTTTTGGGGGACACAATTCAGTCCATACCAACAGCCAAAGTTGAGAGCCCCCGCCTCTGTGTTTGGAGGGGAGGGGTGAGTCGGGCACAGCATGGTGCCTGTTGCCTGGATTGGCTCTTGTCTCTGCCCCCATTGGGCTCATGTGGGAGTCGTGTGCACAGCTGGAGACTGGAGCAGGGTAGACCTCTTCTACCAGAAAGCCTCAAAAGCCTTAGGTCCAGGCAGCATTATTTGGGAAGAAACCCAACCCTGATCTCAATATGTGATCCCTCACTCTGTGCTGGGTGCTGGATTAGGTGTTGGAACCCAACAGAGAGCAAGATGCAAGCTCAGGGTGTGGAGGACGGACCGTTACTGTCTCTCGTCCTGACTGCAGCCAGCAGTGCGTCTGGCGCAGTTTTGGAGGTCTCGGGTACCTCAGCTGGGAGCTCTGCCTGGGGCGCGGTGCAGCCCCCGGCACCTGGGAGACATTGGCAGAGCAGTGGCAGCGCAGCCGAAAGCGACAGCAGCACAGCTCTGAGTGGCTTTTTATCTCCCACAACCAGTGATAATCTGTTTCTTGCAAAATTAACACTTTTTTTCGTTCGATGTTAAGGTTTTGTAGTTTTTTCCCCTCTGAAGTTGTTCACCGAAATATTTGTTCTTGGGAGGAGTTTGGGTTGAACATTGTAAATACTGTTATTAATTTATAAATTTTCAATGGAATATATTGTATAGCTAGTGAAATCTTACTATAAAATGATTGTATCAGGTTTCTGAATCAATCTGACTTAATAGTGTCAATGTGTTTTAAATTGTCATCATGCACAGTGACTGAAAAAAACATTCAAACAAGGTCAGGCCTCCCTGACAAATTAAAGGTTGCTCGCACCTGAGGACACCGACTGTGACACACACACAAACTTCAGGCTCTGAGCCTCCACCAGGGAACTGAGTTCAGCTGGGTGGGATGGAAAAGGAATAGGGCCAAGTTAGTTTTAGAAAAGAATTGCAAAGTGAAATCTGCGGGTTAAACAAGAGATGTGACCCCAAATATAAATTTGGTGAATATGGGTTGTATACAGTCACCACGTAGTGCCAGATGTTTAAAAAAGTGTTTAGAAAAGTTGAGTTGTAAGTTGGTTGTTCGGAGCTTAGAAAGCATGTTCCCAAAGGAAAACCATTACAAATGTTGGGCAGATTCCCAGTGGCCCTCATAAGCCTATTGAACCCCACTATAGGAGTCCCTGGGCTGTGTAAATGGTTAACACGTTCTGCTGCTAACTGTAGGGTTGGAAGTTCCAGTCCACATAGAGGTGCCTCAGAAGAAAGCAATCCACTTCCAAAAAAATCATTGAAAACCCTGTGGAGCACAGTTCTACTCTGACACACATGGGGTGGTCATGAGTCGGGGTAGATTCTACAACAACTGGGTTGGTTTTTGATTAATCACAGACTGGTAAGTCTGCGACAGGGAGTTCAGAGAGCATCTATTCCAAGCCCCTCACTTCCCACATAAGGAAACTGGGGTCCAGAGAGGGGAAGTGATTTGCCTTCTGTGCAGATCTCTCCCCAGCTCTCTGAGTACAGGGTAGGCTAGACCCACACTGCCTGTAATGTAGTGGTGTTAAACGTCATCTAGCTTCAGGGAGAATAATGAGAATCACCATGAGGATCAGCCCAAGGCTGGTCCAAGGGAAGCCCGCCGCAGCCGTCTTGTGCCAGTCTCCTGGTGTTTGCTGCTTGTGCCATCTCGTGCTGTCTCCAGTGTCACGGCTCTCTCTGTCTCCTGGGTTTAGGAGGTTCTCAGCACAGTTACCCTGGGTCCAAAGGGCACACTTTGCTCCTGGATCTTCTTCTTGATGATAGTGAGGTCCCCTTCAATGTTTGCAGGATTGACGGAGAACCTGCAGTGGCAGAGAAGCGGCAACAGCAGAGGACCAGCAACAGAAGAACCAGGAGACCAGCGCAACACAGGGCTGAAGCTGACCCACGAAGAGTGAGAGCTGAATGCCTCGTGCGAGACGTAGGGTGCCTCTGGGCACTTATCAGTGGAGCTACCGAGCTATGGAACACTTGCCCCAGCAGGGCACATGCGGGCACGAGGCCCGAGGAGCCGAGAGGCCAAGAACCCAGGAAGCAGAAGCTGAAGAGACAAGGAACACAAGAAGCCCAGCTGCCTGTCTCAAAAGGTATGGTCACAGCCTCTGGGGTTTCAAAGGGTGGAGCCATGGCCTCTAATGTTTCTAAGAGTGGAGCAGTGGTTAACAGCTACAGGTGCTAACCAAAAGGTCAGCAGTTCGAATTCACCAGGCACTCCTTGGAAACTCTATGGGGCAGTTTTGCTCTGTCCTATAGGGTTGCTATGAGTTGGAATCGACTTGACAGCAACGGAGTTTTGGGATGGCAAAACTGACCAATCTCACAGGCATCTTATTTCCATAGTCACTGTCCAATCCCTGCAAGAGTTTCACACACCTTACCTGCATAGTCCCAGCCAATCATTTTGTGGGAGCTAAGAGACTAGAAAAGTCGTATAAAAGCAATTCACTGCACGGCACTTCCCAAACTTGAACGTGCCCACCATCCCATGGGGTCATGTCTGTGCAGAGTCTCCTTCAGGAGGTCACAGGTGACCTGAGATTCTGCATGGCTAGCAAACTCCCAGGTGATGCCGAGGTTGCTGGTTCTCCCCTCACACTTCGAGAAGCAGGAGGCTGGCCGATGCTGCTTAGTAATGAGTAACTGCAGTCACCCACTTTACACCCAGCCAGTGAGCCAGGGTTCGCCAACATGGGAATTCTGAAGCTGAAAGGAGCAGGCCCCTTTCCATAGAGATAAGCATTCTGAGTAAGTAGAGGACACTACCAAGCTTGAAATGATTGGGAAGTAATTAAGTGTCTGTGTGAAGATTATAAATGCAGTAGGAGTTGAAAGAAAGATGTCCGTGAGCTAATTGTCCTTAAACAGAAAGAACTTCAGGGCTGTGCTTAAGCTTTTGATTACAGCTACAATTTGCTCTTCGAATGAGGGCATCTTAGTTCATTACAGACATTATTACCTGTGAGCAAAAACAATGAGCTAAAACTGCACGTGTAGGTGCTAACAACACACATCTTTGCAATAGTGAGATCTACCTCAAAGTGGAATGGAGAATTAACACTATGTTCCCACTCCCATTTCTACTTTGGATACCTCTTTTCTCATCTTTTCATCACTAGGCACCAGGATTTAGCCAGGATTGAGGAGGAGTAGAGATAAATCTTGTGTTTAACCCCCCCTTGTTTACGCAGAAGTCCTATTCCTCTTCTGCAGAGTTGGGTTGGTCTCCATGAATACCATCGGCCCTCCCCTCTCCCTAGAGCACCCTGTGTTTTTCAGTGCTTTGCCTTTCCCCAACTCCATTAAAACTTTTCTGTTGAGTGTCTGGTACCTTGGGGCCTTCTGACCCAAGTAGTTGGCTATTGGATCTCTGTGGGGTTGATGGCCAGTGTTATGGATTGAATTCTGTCCCCCAGAAAGATATGTTGAAGTCCAAACCTATAGGGTTCTTTGAAGAAGTTATCAATTAAGTTAAACTGAGGTCATTCCGGAGTAGGGTGGGCCCTAACACAACATGACTGGTGTCCTTACAGAAAGACGAGACACAGAGACACATACAGGAGAGAAGCCATTGAAGCTGTGCCTCTAGGTCAAGGAATGACGAGTAACACCCAGGGCTGTCAGAAGCTGGAGGAGACAAGGAAGGAGAGACAGCATGGTCTTCTGACACCCCCTGAATTCAGACTTCTGGCCTCCAAAACTGTGAAATGGTGAGTTTCTGTTTTTGTAAGCCGCCCCCCCCCCACTTTGTGGCATTTTGTTATGGAGCCCTAGAAGACTAACAGTGAGTTCCCAGGGAGCTTTGCTGGCTGCTCGGTTTCTGAAGCACGTTTCCAGTTCAGCAGAGGCTGTAGCCAAATATAGCTTTAGGTTAGGATTGTTTTCCTGCCTGCCGGCCCTATGGTTTCTGCAATACGTCGTACTCAGTACTTTTATTCAAAGAAGGTGCTTTCCTAAGCGACTGAAATTGGACTCCACCAAATAGGATCTGAGGAGTCCTCGTGACACCGTGGTTAAAGCGCTCTGCTGCTAACCGAAAGGTCGGTGGTTTGAACCCACCTGCTGCACCTTGGAAGAAAGATGTGGCAATCTGCTTCCATAAAGATTTACAGCCTTAAACTGTATGGAGTAGTTCTACTCTGTCCTACAGGGTAGCTATGAGTCGGAATTGACTCAATGGCAACAGGTTTGGTTTGGTTTGTGTTTAGGTAGGATCTGGAAAAATGATGGCAAAATATTCTTTATTTTAAACATGTTATTAGCTTACTGATAATGACAGCTGGCCACTGAGAAATCTTGTTAACACAATAGATGTTTTTGATATTTAGAGTGATATACTCAATGCTTTAGAAATGAAATGCTACTGCTCATATCTGAGTCCTGGTGGCGCAGTGGCTAAGAGCTCAGCCGTTAACCAAAAGGTCAGCAGTTTGAATCCACCAGCTGCTCCTTGGAAACTCTATGGGGGCAGTTCTATTCTGTCCTATAGGGTCACTATGAGTCAGAATCAACTCAACAGCAAGGGTTTGACTGCTCGTATCCTGATAAACTCTAAGGCATCCTTCTAATCAGCCCCTCCTAGTCTTGCTCCCCTTCCGCTGTGTATGTGTCCACTTTGGCTGAGGAGCTTTAAGAAGCCAAACGTTACGATAGAACCACACTGGGGGCACAAGGCGAGAGGGTGTTTGTGAGTTCATGTGTGTGTAGCTGGGGGGGGGCGGTGTTACACAACTAACTTTTCATCTCCTAAAATAGGAAGTCAGTGGATAATGTCTACAATTGAAATGCCAAGGGACAGCAGTACAAGAACATTTATTTAGAAATGTGTAGTTAAATAGCCTAGGAAACAGTTTGCAAAGCGGAAAGTGCTGTCTCTGGGAAGAGAGAAGTGAGGGTGAGAAGGGCAGGCAGGAACATTTTCAGCAGGTCTTACAGTAATACTTTACTTTTATACTGTCTACATGTACTTTCTTGATAAACATTAAAATTAAGTTTAAAAAGAATACATACTACCCCAAAAAACATTGCTTTTTTATGAACACACACACACACACACGCACACACACACCTGTATGTAGCCTGAAAAATCAAAGAACCAACCAAAAGAAAAAGCAAGTCCCTTAAAGTTGAACGTTAACGGTGTCCTGTTGAACAGAGAGACTAGTAAACCAGTTGCCGTCAAGTCGACCCTAACTCATGGTGACCCTCGTGTGTGTCGGAGTAGAACTGTGCTCCTCAGGGTTTTCAGTGGCTGTGTTTTGTCGGAGAGTAGATCGCCAGGCCTTTCTTCCAAGGTGGACTCAAACCTCCCACCTTTTGGTTAGCAGCTGAGCGCTTAACCGTTTGCACAACCCAGGAAACCTGAATGAAAAGACACACTGAAAACACAGTTCCCAATTTTCTTCCTGCTGAGAGTCATTTTGCAATCAGTGTGCTTGTGCCCTGCGTCCTTGAGCAGGGTCTCTACTGTGCTTGGATTAACACTGTCCGTCAGACCAGAATATATCTGCTTCTGCTCCTCTCAGGATGACACCAGGGCAGGGTTTATTTTGGTAGTGATGAACCAAAGTAATACAGCTTTGATTATTTTCAGAGGAAACAGGGGAAAACATGCAAAATGCAAATACAATATTGTTTATGATACATTCAAACATTATTTCCCCAGTGTGAGCCCCTTTAAATATAGTGCTTCAGGCCACAAGGCTCATATTGTTTTAAGCCCATATTACAGCTGAGAGCAGAACTGAGGTCTAATCTGATCGTTGCTCTGCTGCTGGGGAAGTTTAATGATAGTTAACGCTTAGTGCTTCATTTGTTTTGTCAGAATGGCAATTCCCAATGTGACAAATTCTGCAGTAGAGCAGCATACAGAACATGGCGGGTCACATCAGATGATGAATCATGATAGCCGCTAACATTCCATTTAAAAGAGACCTTTTGTGCCAAGGTTTATTTTCTGTGGCTTTGAGTTCAAAGACAATTTATAATGTTAAAGCTGAAAAATGCTCTTGAAGGGCATTTAGTAACATCCCTTCACTTTCTAGTTGAAAAATATGATCCCAAGGCAATTGCCAATAGCTCAAGGTCAGTCAACTATGTATGCATTCAGAAACACTCTTTACTGTGCATCTACTAGGTAACAGGGAGCCTGGTGGCACAGTGGTTAAGAGCTCGGAGGCTAACCAGAAGGTCACCAGTTCAAATCTACCAGCTGCTCCTTAGAAGCCCTATAGGGCAGTTCTACTCTTTCCTGTGGGGTCGCTATGAGTCAGAACAGAATCGACGGCAACAGATACAGGTACTATGTAACAGATGTCATGTTCGGTGCTGAAAATCAGGGAGAGAAGTGACAATTCCAGCCCCCAAGGAGCTGCTTCCTGGAGGAGATGACAGACAGTCTGTAGAAATTACAGCATAGTGTGGGGAGGCTGTAATAGGCACGTGCACAAGGTGCCTCCCCTGGGAGCACCATGACGTGGGCTCAGGCTCAGGCTACAGCATGTGAAAGTTGGTCGAGAAAGGCTTCCTGGAGGAGGTAATGCTTGAGTCAAGTCTTGAAAGACCAGGAGGAGTTGGGCTAATAAAGAAGGGGCTGGGAAGGATGGATCAGCATTTCAGACCGAGGGAACAGCTTGTGCAAAGAGGTCCATACATTTGAAAAAGCATGATGCATTTAAGCAACTATGAGTAAGACGCCTAGAAGAAGTCACACAGGAGAGAGCAGGGCCTGTTCATGTGGGCTTTGACACCAGTGCTAAGGAATTTGGGTTCTGTCCTCAAGGTAATGTGGTTAACCAGTGGTGGAGTTCAGGTATTTAGGTCTGAGTCACAATTAGAAAGATGGCTGCCCTGAAGTTGACTCCAACTCATGGTGACTTTATGTACAACAGAATGAAACACTGCCTGGTCCTGCGTCGTCTTCATGATGTTCCAGTCAATAGTTGTGGCTACTGTGCCAATCGATCCCTCGCCCTCACTGTCCCTCTACTTCACCAAACATGATGTTCTCCTCCAGTGACGGATCCCTCCTGATAACGTGTCCAATACAAGCAAGTCAATATTCTAATGTGATCCATTAGGTTTTCATTGGCTACATTTCAAAAGTAGATCACCAGGCCTTTCTTCATCTATCTTAGTCTAAAAGCTCTGCTGAAACCTGTCCCCCATGTATGGCATGGCTTTCAGCATCAGAGCAACATGCATGCCACCACAACCTGACAAACTGACAGTAATGGAGTCACAATTAGTTGGGTATTTTTAGAAAGTTTACTCTGGCAGCATTTTGAAGATAGATTAGGGTGGGAATGGGAACTGAAAGATGAACCTGCAGTAAGCCAGAGGAGAAACAATGAGGACATGGGGGTGAAAAGGAGATGGATGGAAAGATACTAAGTAGGTCCCTGGATTGGTCAGAAAAGTGAGCAGAAAAGGAGTGGCCTGTGGTAACCCTGGGTCTTTGTGCTGGGCCTGGCATTTGCCCCTCTACTGTATTCTCCAAGTTCCAGCAGCCCATCGGGGCTAGAGGTGGTAACAGCTCTGATTGCACCATCCATGGTGCTTTTCTTAAGCCCTGCCCACACCTCTATAGTCCCTTTATTGAACACTCCTCAAATTACCCAGTTTGCACAGGCTATCTGTTTTGGCCAGTATCCTGACTGATAACAGCAGCTGGTTGGGTGACTGTAAGGAGGTGAGCTTAGTATTAGAGTCACTCTCCACCCACACCACCTGCTCACCCGGGTACCCATCACATCCTGTCCTTCCTATCTCCAACGCTTCCTTCTTGCTCCATCCCACAGTCACTGTTCTAATTGAGGTCTGCATTTTTGGTGTTTTCCTTGCTACATCCACTTCCCCAGCCTCTATCCTTGCTCTTCTTCCAGTCTACCCTCCCCTCCTCCCCTACCTTGTGATGGGAGTCATCCTGTTCACTCCCTGGCCAAAAATTCTGACAGGACTTCTCACAGAAAATACCAACCGGAAACCAGTTGCTGTCAAGTTGACTCTGACTCATGGCGACCCCATGCATGTCAGAGTAGAGCTGTGCCCCGTCGGGTTTCCAGTGGCTGATTTTTCAAAAGTAGATTGCCAGGCCTTTCCTCTGAGGCACCTCTGAGTAGATGTGTACCTGCAACCTTTTGGTTAGCAGCCGAGCTCTTTAACCATGTGCCCCACTCCCAGTGACTGATATTCTCGGTCTTCTAGGGTAAATAAACTTCAGAAAGAAAGAGAGCAGGAAGATGGGGAAGGAAGGAGAACAGAGGAAAGATGCTGGACTCATTTTCTTCTTATGATTAAAACGAACATCATACTAAGCCAATCATAGAAACTGATTGAAGTTTATTTAATACACAATTTGTAAATCAGGGTAACATGCGACTAAAAAACCAACCAAACCCGTTGCCGTCAACTCAATTCTGACTCATAGCAACCTTATAGACCAGAGTAGAACTGCCCTATATGGCTTCCAAGGCTGTAATCTTTATGGAAGCAGACTGCCACATCTTTCTCCTGTGGAGTGGGCTGGTGGGTTCAAACCACGGACCTTTTGGTTAGCAACTGAGCGCTTAACCACTGTGCCACCAGGGCTCCTTTAACATTCAACTAAAGAGTCAAAAATGTTCCGAAGATGAGAGAACCTGGAAACCCTACATCAAGTCCTACTGGTGAAAACAGAACTGATAAATCTGTGGTCTGTTGTAGGGGAAAACATCACAAAGTTGAGCAAAGCAAAAAGAAAGTTTTATTCGGCATATATTCAAAAAGGCAAAAGTGGGAAACGGACAACCATGCTGCTAGAGCCATGTCTATCCAAGTCCAAAGAATATTACAGAATAGGCAAGAGTGGGAAAACGGACGAGCATGCTGCCACAGCCATGTCTGCCTGAGTCCAAAGACCATTACAGAATCATCAGTATATATTAACATTACAAATGGGAAAAACGCTTGAAAGCTTAGCCTTTTCAGAATGGCTAGAAACTGTAATCCTACATTTTGAATTGTCTTTCTTAACAATCATTGATACAGGTTTCAGTAACAAGAGTCACGAGGGTCTTCATTGGTCCAACAAATTTCTATTCACTAAATGCTAATAGAAAAAAATAAGAGTGGGAAGTCTTTTGTGTTCTGTTTGATTGGCTTTATGTGAAAGTTTCCCTAAAAGATATTTTCCAAGATTATCTTAGCTATTGTCTTTACACCTCAGGGCCCAGTTGATGTGTCCTTGTAAGTCTTTTGAGCCCAGCTCCAGCTGGATCACATTCTATAATATGCTCAAGGACAGGGAATAAATGATCCCAATATTATTTCCTAAATCAGGTCAGGAAGGATTTTCATTCAGGATTGTCTTGAAGAACAAGTAAAATAATTACCGATTTACCCTAAACATGGCTCCCAGTCTGACCCTTGGAGACTGTTTCCTGAAACTCTGAATTCTTCGAAAGAGCACAGTGTCCAAAGGCAAATGGTCTGACTAGTTTATCTAGACCATTGTCTGACTCAAAAGGCCATCCCCAGGAACCAGTTTCTCCAGTGCTCAAGGTTCAAAAGGACACCCAAGGGCAAATGGCCTTGGTGGGTCACCCCAACTCCATGGATGCAGAAATCTGGGTTCCAGGAGGATTAAAACGGTTTCTCATGATCTGAAGTTGTTTTCAGGCAGCTTGAGGAAGAAGCCCCTTTCCTGGCCTGACTGTCCTCCAGCCAAAGGGTGAGAGCGCTCTCCTTTGCCTCCTCAGCAAGATAGATTACAGGGCTTCGCTGCACGGAGGGTCCCTGCCAAAAGTGGCAGGCCTGGTGCTTTTCGGACGCAAAAGCTTGTGCAGATGTGGCTGTGCAGAAGTGCCCCACCCTCACTTGGCTGGCCCAGGCACACACCTGGGAAAGGGGGCTTGCTTCTGCGCAGGGAAACTGATACCAAGCAGGAGGGACACCTCAGTATTTGCTATTTCCACTTTCATAGATGTTGTGAGTTTATTTAGAAGCATTCCTGTTCACACGTGCGCACATTTTTTTAAAGCAAGCGATTATTGTTGGTTATGCTTGGGGGGCAGAAGGGTCACATGGTCCTTGCCCAGGAGGTTTCCAATTTAAGTAAAAGAGACAAAACAATTCAATGAAAGAGAAAAATATATCCCAGTAAATGAGATGGTGCTTTAAACCTCAGCGGAGGTGAGGTTATTGGCTTCTCTCTTTTTATTCATTCTTTTTTGCCTGCAGGGTAAACTTTCAACACTACTCTGCCAGGAAAAAACTTGAAGTGTGAAATGCTATGTTAATGCAAGTTGATGGTGTCCATTTTAATGGAATATAGCAATTTTAAATGGAAAACACCCCCAAGTATTGAGGTTGGTTTTGACTCGACCAAAATGTTGGAGGCTCAGTCTCCCCTGCCTCAGGGGGCGTTCCAGGGTAGAGACGGGGTACAGGTGGTTGTGGAGCTGGTTCTCAGTGCCCCTGGCTTGTGCCAGCACCCTCTTGACTTGCTGCCTATTGCTGTGGGGAGCTGCAATTCCTGCCCTCTGGGAATCTCACATCCTATTCTTCGCCTTTGAAATTTCCCATCTTCCCTCTGTGTTGCCTCTTCCCAGCAACATGTTGCAGCTACAAGGTCGGCATGATTATATCGGCTCTTCAGGTTGCAAGACACATTCAGGTTAACCAGGTTAATGGCTGATTTGAGATAGAACCCCCGCAGTGCTGTATTCTTTACCTGGCTTCCTCCCCTACAGTGTTGTATTGCAAAATCATTTCCTTTGCTGGGCTCCCCCACCTTTCCTCAGCTTTGCATTTGAATCCTGCTTTTGCTTGGAGTTTATATGTAAACCCCATTGCACCTGTGTAGTATGATTAAGAATGTTGCTGATGTAACCTGTATGAACTCTTTACTTGTAAACTCCTTTAAAAGTAACCTGCCTGCCCACCCGTGGAGAGCAGTCCTGGCAGCAGTAAGCACCGACTGATTCCATTTCCTTGTACAATGAAATAAAGGTGCATTTTTGTTCTCCCACTTCGGCCTCTTGGTTATTGGCCAATACAAATCATGCCAAGTAAGAACCTGGAGCTTCCACCCGGTAACAGACTGAAGGATATGAATTGTGTGTTTTCATCTATGTATCTCCAGTGCCCAGTACATAAGCCAAATCAGTTACTGTGGAGTTGATTCCTACTCATGGCGACCCCATGTGCGTCAGAGCAGAACTGTGCTGCACAGGGTCTTTAATGGCTGATTTTTTTGGAAGCAGATCACTAGTTCTTTCTTCTGAGGTGCCTCTGGGTGGACTTGCACCTCCAGCCTTTAGGTTAGCAGCTAAGCACATTAACCGTTTGTGCTACGCACGGACTCCAGCTGAGACCAACTAGGAGCTAGATAGGCCTTAGGCAACAAGCTGTGTCCGTAGAAAATTTCTGAACAACTATAAACAACATCTTGCAACCAAGATAATGAGTCACCCCACCCTGTTTCCTTCTAATCTTCCTGCTTACACTTGTTTTGCAGGAAGTCCGACTAAAACCAGACTTCACGCTTGCACCATGAAACAGTAGGTGACTTGACGGTGAACCCGGTTGCCATGTTTTCAGCATATGCCGCCATTTTCTTGGGAACGCACAGATGTCAAGAGTACACGAGCAGCCATTGAGGGAACATGGGCCACCATCTTGAGCCACCAGTTGTGCACACAGCCTACATGCCCATCCCACACCCCTTTTGAATATGCATGCCATTTCCCAGACAT
Source organism: Trichechus manatus latirostris (assembly GCF_000243295.1). Classification (NCBI taxonomy): domain Eukaryota; kingdom Metazoa; phylum Chordata; class Mammalia; order Sirenia; family Trichechidae; genus Trichechus; species Trichechus manatus. Next base: position 19,271,960 of record NW_004443956.1, on the reverse strand, counting down.
TTAAGGAATATGTATGACTTCCCCTTTCCCTCATAGTACTAAAACTTCCTCTAGCCCTTTGTTTGGAGAGACAGTGCTTTGAGAATGACCTCCCTGTCTCCTTGCCCGCTGTAAGCAATAAACCATGCCTTGCCTCAAACCTGCATGACTTTTAGTTACTCTTAACAAGAGTACAGGCGGCAAACCCATTTCGTTCAGTAACACAACCCCGTGTGGTAAGTGCTTATATTAGACCAATTCCCAGATGATAAAGCTCAGGTACAAAAATGACTCCTGGGGGAAGACAGCCATGTGAAAACGGAGACAGGGATTGGAGTGATGCTACCACAAACCAAGGAACTCTTGGGGCTACCAAGGCCTCCACCCAGCACATCGTTGTTGTTAGTTACCATCCAAGGATGTGTTGAATGCAGGACCAAACCATAGGATAAATAGCACCAGCTTGGAATGCTGCAGAAGAGGGGTCGTTCTGAAGGCTCTGGCTGATGCAATAGAGTTATTACGACCTCAGAAGTTATTTATTAAGTATAGAAAAGGAACTTCCTTAGTCTAACCTAAGTATTTTTGATGCTATTGAAACTCAATAAAGAAACCCTGAAAGTTTACTCTAGACTCTCCCAGGTAGGCATATAGGCCTAGTGCCCTCTGCAGTACTCACTGATGCAGAATACAGAAGACATTCTACGTCTTACCAGGGGGATTGTCCACAAGGAGTCTTATTCTTATTCCAAACGGATTGTCACTTTTATCCCCACAAACTCCTGGAAGTCTAGCTAGACTTATGCCTGGGAGTTTAATTTCAGCTGGTGGTTATGCCAACTGCTCGAGGTCACGAGCTCCAGAGTCTGTCTCCCAGACCAGTTTGTTGCAGGCATTCTTTTCTTAGGTTGACAGGCGAGGTTGAATGAAGGACATGCTTTCATTTATCCCATTCCCTGTGATGCTACATAGATGGCAGAATGTGAGCAGGACCAGCCTGGGAAGGGCACAGATGGCTAGTGTGGTCTTATACAGACATTTGGCAGAAGGATGATACACTACTGTTTGTGTGTTGATTCATATTTTTAAAGTGTTTTTAGATATAAGGTCCTAATTACCCCTTACAACAACCCTGCAGATAAAAAGTATTACTACCCCATTTGTAAGAAAATGGAGGCATGTAGAGATTTAGGGACTTATTCATGGTCACACAGCTTAAAATGGGTGAAACTGACAAAATGGATCAAGGACCTAAATGTGAAAACTAAAACCATAATTCTTAGAAGAAAATGTAGGGGTGAGATTGTGGGACCTAGTATCTAATGATAGATTGTCAGATATGACATGCAAAGTTCGAGTAGCAAAAAACAAAACAGATAGGTGGGGCCTCGTAAAAACTAAATACTTTTGTACATCAAAGGACTTTATCAACAAAGTAAAAAGACAACCTACAGACTGGAAGAAAATTTTGGGGGAAGCATATATCAGATAAGAGCCTAATAGCCAAAATATATATAAAACTTCTACAACTTAACACAAACAGACAACCAACCAATCAAAGAATAGGGAAAAGACTTGAACAGACAGTTCGCCAAAGAGGATGTTCAAATGGCCAACAGGAACATAAAAAGATTCTCTTCATCATTAGCCATTGTTTATTGTTGTTTTGTGCTGTCGAGTCAATTCCAGCTCATAGTGACCCTATATGACAGAGTGAAACTGCCCCATAGGGTTTCCTAGGCAATAATATTTATGGAAGCAGATTGCCAGGTCTTTTCTCCTGTGGGGTCACTGGTTGGATTCAAACTGCTGACCTTTCTGTTAGCAGCCGAGCACCTAACCATTGCATCACCCAGGCTCCTTACATTAGCTTTACCTTAAAAAACTACAAAACAAACAAACCCATTGCCATTGAGTTGATTCCAACTCATAGCACCCCTACAGGACAGAGTAGAGCTGCCCCATAGGGTTTCCAAGGAGTGGCTGGTAGATTCAAACTGCTGACCTTTTGGTTAGCAGCTGAACTCTTAACCACTGTGCTACCAGGGCCCCATCTTTACATTAGAAAGATGCAAATCAAAACCACAATGAGACATCACCTCACCCCCATTAGAATGGCATTGATCACAAAAACAGAAAACAACAAGTGTTAGCAAGATTGTGGAGAAACTGGAACGCTTATCTATTGCTGTAAAATGGTGCAGCCACTGTGGAAAACAGTTTGGCATTTCCTCAAAAAGTTGAACATAGAATATGATCCATCAATCTCAATCCTACATATATACTCAGAAAAAGTGAAAGCAGGAATGCAAACAGAAACCCGAACACCATGTTCATTACAGCATTTTTCACAATAGCCAAAAGGTGGAAACAACTGAACTGTCCATCAACAGATGAATGGATAAACAAGATGTGGTACATACACACATACAATGGAATATTATGCAGCTGTAAAAAGAAATGAAGTTCTGATACATGCCAAAATATGGATAAGCCTTGCAAACATGCTGGGCAAAGTAAGTCAGTTGCAAAAAGACAAATACTGTATGATCTCTCTGACATGAAATAGAAACCAAAGATTATTAATGGTTACCAGGGGTGGGGGCTGGGGGAGAGGGGGAGTTTTTCTTTGGGGGCATTGCCATTTATGGTAGAATATTTTGGAAAAGGATAGCAATATTGGTTGCAGTGCAATGAGTCACTTTTGTGTGGCTTTCTCGCCACGGTCTTGTAACTCCCACCCAAGTGACTGGGCAGGGCTGTGTGATAGGGTAATTGTGGCCCACCAAAGGGACTGGTCAGTTTTGTCATCCTGCTGGGCTTGAAATGAGCCACCCCAAAGGCAGGAAAGAGAAGATCCCACTACCACCAAGGAAGAATAGCCAGGAGCCAGCACATCCATTGGACCGGGGATCCCTGCACTGAGAAGTTCCTGGAACCAGGAGATGGAGAGACAGAGAGAGATCTAACACTGAAGGCAGCAAGAAGCAGTGGCAAAGACCCGGCAGCAGGAGATGGTGTGGTGGGCTTCCTGGCCCACACAGAGAGAAAGCTGAGTGTCTTTGGGCAGATGCCAGGGAGAGGTGTGCCTGTGAGCACGCCTGGGAAGAGGCTGTCCTGATGGAAAAACTGCATCCTGAGTATTCCTGAACCTGAATCGTAACTATCATTTCCTGAATAAACCCCATAATTGTGAGTATTGTGGCCATTGCAATGAATTATCAAACCCAGCAGAGAAGTAAAGAGTACTGTGGGAGGGACAGCTGGTGTCAGAATTGGTAAAGATGGCAGAGAGAGGGGGCATGTCTGACTTCTGCCCTCATAGGAATCAGCCTTGGGCTGTTGATCTTGATGCTCCTTCCCCCTTGTGAAGTTAGAGAAGGTCAGATATCACCCCCACACCGTTTTTACAGTGGGGACCCTTGTGATCCACAGGGTTTTCATTGGCTGGTTTTCCGGAAGTAAATCACCAGGCCTTTGTTCCTAGTCCCTCTTAGTCTGGAAACTTCAATGAAGCTTGCTCAGCGTCATAGCAACATGAAAGCCTCCACTGACAGATGGGTGATGGCTGCGCATGAGGTGTATTGGCTAGGTCTCTCACACGGAGGGCGAGAATTCTACCACTGAACCAACCACCGTTGCCCCATTTTTGAAAGCTTTAAAAAAAACCCCAAAAACCCAACTCGTTGCCGTTGAGTCAATTGTGACTCACAGTGACCCTATAGGACAGAGTAGAACCACCCCATAGGGTTTCCAAGGAGCAGATGGTGAATTCAGACTGCTGTCCTTTTGGTTAGCGGCTGATTTCTTAACCACTGTGCCACCAAGGCTCCTTTGAAAGTATAGAGATTATGAATTTATATCCACAAACTTGTATATATGAGAACTTCTTTTATTTGGTGTATATTTGTTGAGCCTTTACTATGTACTGGCTGGTCCTAGCGGGTCTTTGCCAAGCAGGGTGCAGGAGCCCTGAGGTTCTGCTTGCTTCAGAAGTGACTTCCTTGGGAGTCCTGACATCCTGAGGAGGGATATCAGATTTCAGGCCCCTTCCCAATCTTGTGAATCAATCTTTTAATATCTTTCTCTCCGAACCCCTCAAAGATTTACAGCCTCCTCCAACTCCCCCCCCCCAAAATAATCTCCTTACAGTCCCCAGGCTGCCCCTAAGCAAATGCCACAGGGTACCAAACTACATTATTAACACTATTCAGAACTTTTTTTTTTTAACTTGAAACATTGAACGTTGTTCTGATGTGCAGGTGAAATGGTCTACTATTTTAGGGGCAGCCTACCATTTCTACCCAGCATGGCTTGGATATAGCCAACTTTGCAAGACTTCAGCCTCTACTGGGTGCCTCCCGAGCAGCACCGACGCATAGCGCACCCTGGCAACTCTCCCTGGAGTGTGGGGGGCGGGGGGTCACGGCTGCTCCTGATGGATGCTAGGATAGCATCTACTCTTGTGTAGGGTCTACCCAGGCCTTCCTGCTGCTTCTCGACTGTCAGCTTACCCGAGGGGGCTGAGCAGGCAGTGACAGCCACTACCCAGATGTGGACAGTACTAGCTCCTGTAGGTCCGGACCTAGCCTCCCTCTGGAGAGGCCAGAGGGGGCTCACAGTCTGCATGAATAGATGGGGCAAGGTCAGGGATGCTGAAGTGCCACCTCCAGGGTGGGCCTGACATGATCCTTATTTTACACAAGGAAATGGGCTCAGGGGACTTGCCCAGGTTCAACCACAGGTGGGCAGCAGAATGAGATTCAAGCTCATCTCCAGCTGTGTTCATTGTAAACGCTGTTTTTTCTTTGTTTGCTTGCTTTATTTACCAAGTTGCTCCACAATTCTTTCCTCACTAAGACTCCCTTCATCTCTCACACTCTGTGATTTCCTATGGCCATGGAAAAAATAACCTGGTAGGCATTTTTCTTCTCTTTTTCTGGTTTGTGCAACAGAAGAGCCCAGAGGAGAAATGAAGCTGTAAAGAGAAGGAAAAACCCCAGCGAGCTGGAAGATTATCAAGAAGAGCGCCGTCCAAGGACTAAGTGGAAAACGTTTTTGCAAACGCCCTTGCTCCTGCCGGGGGCTGCTTCTCCAAGCTCCTGCAGCGCGTCTTAACGAGCCTTTTCTTTCTTGAGTGAAATCAAACACACCGAAGGCTGAGTCTTCCAGGCTGGAATGTAACTTCTAAAACATGAAAGTCCTTTCTCTACCTGAGCAGCTCTGCCTAGACCACTGGGCTTCGCTGGGTAGCCTCTACAGATTCCCGATTTCAAGTCTGAAGCTCTCTGCCCTCAAGGCTAGTCGGTGAAATGGAACAAACAGGGAGAAACAAAAAAGCCGCTAAAGATGCATAAAACAAGTAAAGAGTATTAGACTCTCCTCTCAAGGAGAATGCCCCAAGTGTCGATGGTAAAAGACTTTTTCTTAAGCTCCATCAGCTTCTCAAAATCATGCCACATTTTGGTTTTCTTCATATTTTTGACCATGGCTGTCACTTAGGATGATTTGTTTTTCCCAATGTTAAAAATGACCTTTTGAAAGCAGATCACCAGCCCTGACTTCCCAGGTGCCTCTGGGTGGGTTCGAACCACAAACCTTTCATCCAGTAGTGGAGCCCTTAGCCGTTTCTTTTAGTTTTATGTATTTATTTGTAAATAGGAAATATACTTGGTTAAAGCAGAAAAAAAAAAGATCTTTTTTTCCCCCCTAGTAAATGAATAATTCTTTGATAAGGATCAGCACAAAGCTAGTTCTTATAAGGCGGAGGTTAAAGACATCCCAAATGTCCAACTTTTCCAAACTGCTGTCCCACTCCACCGTCTCTAACACCAACTCCTCCTCCTCCCTTCAGTACTCTCCCTCCTGTCTTTGGGTTCTGTAATTCATCGCAATGTCTCACAGAACTCACAAACCGTACTTACAGTTAAGTGGTTTATTAGGGAAGTAACGGTACAACTTGGGATTGGGATCAACTTGAAAGTAACAGTAATAACTCAGGATGCAGTTCCTCAAACAGGACAGCTGCTTCTCACCCGCTGCCTCTGGCCCCTGCTGGGGGCCTTCTTGGGCAAGTGTTACAACTCTTAACTCCGTGGGTCGCCAAGCACCACCGCAGCCATTTCCCAATGGTCTTCTGGTCCCTGCTGTCTCACACCGCCATCTCTCGCTGTCTTCCATGTTACAGCTCCTGTCTCTGTCTCTCCATGTCCCCCTTTAAGCCTAGCAGGATGGCAAAACTGACCAATCCCCTTGTTAGGGTTTCCTATACCTTATTCACATGGTCTCACTCCCACAAGGGTGCCATGCATCTTATTTACGTTATTAGCAAGCTATCCAATCCCTTTGCTGGACCACAAGCACCTCATTTGCATAGTCCCACCCAGTCATTTGGTGGGAATTACAAAGATCTGGCTAGAAGGGCTTTATTAAGTAACTCACTGTGCAGCACCTAGCCACCCAGTTTTTCTAGCCAGAGGAGACCGATGTTATTAGTAATGTGGTATCCTTCTAAAGGTATTTTATTTTACCCTAAGGGTACCATACTACACTATTAACACTGTTCAGAACCTCTTTTTTTTTTAATTAAAAATATATTTTGAAGACTATCCAAATAGCCGTACATAAAGAGACTTCCCTTCTTTTCTCATGACATAGTTGTCAACTGCACCATTCTTTAATTGGTCTCCTATTGATGGCTAGATTGCGTCCCTCTTAGACTGTTACAAATAATGCTGCTGTGAATAACTTTATGCATGAGTCATTTAGCACAGGTGCACCTATACCTGTAGGGGAAATGGCTAGAAATGGAATCACTGGGTCAAACAATCTGTGGACTTGTGAATTTCCTACACAGTTGGATATCACCAGATTACCCTCTGTAGAGCTTGTACCCGTTTACACTCCCACCAGGATGTATGCAGGCTGACTGGACGTATGCAGAGTGACTGTCGTCATATGACACCAACACACTGCAGTGTCAACTTTTTAAAAAAATTTGCTAGGTTTTTTGTTCAAATGCTTTACACAGTGTTGGCAAAGCGAAAGCCATTATTATTACTTATTGAAAGTGACAACAAACAATAACAACAGATTCTCAAAGGGGAAATGCTTACCTTACCCCAAATTACCCATATCCATTCTTTTGTTGTTGGGCAGGCACCCTGTGGTTCAGGTCTGGGGCTGTGTTCACATTACCGCTGCCTCCAGCTACCACCACGGTGCTGGAGGGCCTGCACGGCTCCTGAGGCACCTGCTCTGCTGCTTGGTCTCGTTGGGCTTTGCCTCACTGGCAGGAAGACCCCTCACAGGACCTCCTGAGCCTCTGCTGCTGGGCCTTTCTAGGCCCCTGCTGCCTGCCCCACCATGCTGCCCAGGGTGTGGGGGAGGCATGTTGTACAGGGCAACTAAGGCCTCTGTCCTGCATGGGCAAGTGTTACAACTCTTCAGCAGCGGACAAAATTCCTGCACGGAGGGACCCAGCTCTATCTCTGGGCTGGCAACCCTACTGCAGCTACTGTCTCTCTCTATAGGCCGACCAGCCCATGGTCTCTCTGTCTTCAGTGTTACAGCTCTCTCTTCTGGGTCTAGGAGGTTCTCAGTGCAGGGACCCCAGGTTCAAAGGACATGCTCTTCTAGATGTGGTGAGGCCCCCCTAAACCTCTGTGGGATTGACCCTTATATAAGTCTAGCAGGATGGCAAAACTGACCAATCCCCAGCTGGACAGCAAGGGGTTCAATCCTATTGGATTTTCAGGCCATTATTTGCAAAGTAAATTGACCAATCCCTTGCAAGATTGTGGCCCAGCCAATCGTTCTGTGGGAGTTACAAGACCATGGCTAGAAAAGCCATATAGAAGTGATTAATTGCACCACGTTGTTACTCAACATACTGTTAAAAATAAAAAGTATAAACATAACTCTATGTTATTGCTTATTAAAACTAAGATGAATTATTTTATCCCTGGTAACATGATAGAGCTGGGGAGCCAAGTGAGGAGGCAGCAGGGCCACAAAGGTGACTGGCATGTTGGGAAGTGTTAGGGATTGAATTGTGTTCCCTGAATGAGATGTTGAAGTCCTAACCCCAGTACCGTGAGTGTGACCTTGTTAGGAAATGTCTTTAGGGGCAATCAAGTCGATTCTGACTCACAGTGACCCTGTGTATAACAGAATGAAACACTAGGTCTTCGGAGATGTTATCAGTTAACACGAGGTCATACTGGAGTAGGGTGGGCTCTAATCCTATAGGTGTCCTTATAAAAGAGGAGAAGGGAGACAGAGACAGATACAGAGAAAGATGGCCATGTCATGACGGAGGCAGAGATTGGAGTCACGCTGTGGCTGCAAGCCAAGGAACTCCTGGGGCTCCCAGAAGCTGGGAGAGAGGGAAGGATCTTCCCCTAGAGCCTTCAGAGAGAGATCATGGCCCTGCCCGCACCATGAAATCCAACATCTAGGCTTCAGAGCTGTGAGACAATGCATTTCCGTTCTTCTAAGGCAGCCGGCATGTGGGGCCTTGCTAGGGCAGCCCTAGGAGACGAAGACAGTGAGCACATAGACATTTTTGAGGAAAATGGGAGCCAGGTTTCTTACTGTCAGAGAAGGGACTTACTAATACTGGAAAGTGTTAAGACTGGAAAGAATCCTGAAGTGCTAGACTGAAATTGGAGGTATTGGCATCAACTCCTCAGTTTGTTAATATGTATATATAGATACAAAAATAGCTGTAGAGATGTGTGTATGTCTGTGGGGTGAGTGTGTCTGTGTATATTGGCATATACATGTGTTTCCTAGTCTGTCTGCTGAGGGCAGCTGGGAGCAGTAGCACCCCAGTAGCAATGAACACAGTGAGCATCCCAAACTTGGTTTTCAAATACCAGTCTCCACTAAAAAGCACCAAGGCTCCTTAGCGAAACGACTAATCTGGGACTGGGGCAGCACTTACAAGATGGTCCTGGAGCATTGTTTTGTACCAGAATATAAGGAAGTATTCAAAGAATGAAGGAGACAAGTCAAAGGACACAGGAGCCAGCTGAAAGGGGCTCCCGCTGGCCAAATCTGGAACAATTTGAACATCAAAACAAATAGTGATAGAAGAGGATAATCATCCATTGAGTAAAATAGGAATCTGTGAGTCCATACTGGAATAAATAAATAAATGGGGAGAAGGGAAAGCTCTTCCTTCTAGCAGAATGACAACTAATAAATGTAGAAGAAATGGTGGGACTAGAAAGTCACTGTTTGAGAACCACCATAGTGGATACTGTTGGTAGGCGGGGGAGTTTCGATGAGAATCAGGATATTGGTTCAGGTTCAGAGTGTCTCCCCACAAAACATTTATTAATTACTACTTAGACATGGAGCCCTGGTGGCACAGTGGTTAAGAGCTTGGCTGCTAACCAAAAGGTCGGCAGTTCAAATCTACCAGCTGCCCCTTGGAAACCCTATGGGGCAGTTCTATTCTGTAAGATAGGGTCACTATGACTCAATGGCAACAGGTTTTTTTTTTTTTTTTGGTACTTAGACATAGCCGAACACCTTGTGGGATTGGTTTTCTGGGTTTGAAGGCTTAGGACCATAGTCTCATGGGACAACTTGGTCAACTGACATAATATAGTTCATAAAGTTTATGTTCTACATCCTAGTCTGGTGAGTAGCATCTGGGGTCTTAAAAGCTTTGAGTGACCATCTAATATACAGCTCTTGGTCTCTATTCATCTGGAACAAAAGAGAGAGAAGGAAACCCAAAACACAGAGAAGAAACTAGTCTACAGGACTAACTGCACGAACCATGGCCTTATCTTCCCTGAGACTAGAAGAACTAGATGATGCCCGGCTACCACTACCGATCCTTCTGATCAGGCCCTTCTTTCCTTCCTTTCTTCCCACCTCCCTCCTTCCTACTATCTTCTTTAACCCTCTTTTCCTTCTAACTCCTCCTCCTCATCTGTTTTAGGAGCCAGGAGCTCAAAATCAAACAAGACTGAATTAGTTTAGTACATCCCAGGAACTCACAGAAAATAGAGACTAGATGAATTTGGAAGAAATTATTCAGATTAAAAAACAAAACAACGTATCTTCCTCAAGTTACCAAAATAATTATCCTTCATTCTCCACCCAAATTCTGACCCTTTCAGCCTGCAGTGTCCATTCCTGTAGCTCAGACCCAAAGTGTGGGTGCTGTAATGTGGTTAGGAGCCCAGTAGTTTCTAGGCTGGACCAAGAGAGGTGACCCCACAGGACAAAGTGGTATGGAGGTGGCAATGGAGAATCAATGCTTCCCTCCCCATGCGCGCGCGCGCGCGCACGCGCACGCGCACACGCACACACACACACACACACACACACACACACACACACACACACACACACGTCTGCTTAAGCAGAGCAGCCCTGATACTTCCTTGCTTGGTAGATTGGGCTTTTTTCAAAAGCTTTGTTTGAAAAGGGGTATCCTGCTGATTTGACACTGTCCTGTTAAAATGTAAATGTAATAATGTATTAGCCCCTTTCATTTTACATAATTTTTGGAGTAGGGTGGGGATGGGGTGGGGAGGAATGGCACTGATGGAAAAACCACAGGGGTAGGTAAGCTTTAGCCAGAGGAGAAGGCGGAATCTGGACAGGAACCTGGGCAGGAGGCCTGCTGGGCGCGGCCAGGGCAGGGAGCAGCGCTGCCAGCCTGGCTCTGTGCCAAGCCTGGATTCCCGGAAGCCCCCAGGAGAATATTCTCCCCAGCCACGTTAGCCGCGTGGAGAACAACGCCCGGGAGAGCTAAGTGCCCTGCACAAACTCACGCCTTTATTAGTAGGGTCAGGATATGAAATCCGGGTGTTCTACCGTCAAAGCCCCACGCTCTCACATGCACTCCGGCTGTCTCGTCGGAGGAGGCTGGAATCACCCCTGGAGCAGATGAAGGGACTGGGGGCTGGAGGTGGAGACCCAGGGGCGGTGACCGCCTGGCGGGAGCGGCCGCGCGCGTACCTGGCAGGCTCAGGGAAGCCGGGGACCAGGTGCGGCCCGTGGGGCGGGCGGGGAGCTGGTCTCCTAGGCGATGCAGCCGCCCGCGGGGGCTGGGGCAGGGCCTTCGCCTGCCATTGCCGTGCCCACAGCCCCGGACGCCGCGCTGAGGCATGAGGTCCGTGCTGCTCCGCTTGGCGCTGCTGCCTCCGCTGCTGTGGCCGGTCCCGGCCGGAGGAGCCCAGGACCGCGAGGTGCTCTGCGGAGGTGAGTACCTGGCGCAGCGGGAGGCCCCCAGTCCCCTCCTCCTCCACACGCGGGTCGGGACTCTGGCGACGAGACCCGCCGCTCCGCAGTGCCCCTTTCCCATCTAGTCCCTGCCGGGCTCCTGGCAGCCCGCCCTGCACCCCACCGTGTACCCAAATGAGAAGCACTGCGGCTTCCCGACTCAGCCTGTGGGCCCCTGGAAACCGACCTCGGCCCACTCTTAGCCATCAAGCGGGGTGGCCTTGAGGGAACCTCTGGGGGCGTCGGGCTCGCCATGGCGTCAAGCGCAGGCACTTTTCTCATATGGCTGTTGGGTACAGGGCGCCATTTAGTTACCATTGATTCAAATGCATGCACTCAGGCTTTCCCGATGTAAATTTGCCATTTGGACTAACAGAATTCGAAGATGGTTTAGTTGTTTAGAGGACGAAAGGCAAACGGTATTCTTTCAGACATACCAATTATAATGGGTCTAAGGAGCCCTGGTGGCACAATGGTTAAGTGCTCAGCTGCTAACTGAAAGGTCAGTGGTTCAAACCCACCCAGCTGCTTCTTGGGAGAAAAGACCTGGTGATCTGCTCCCATAAAGATTACAGCCTAGAAGAACCTACTCGGTCCTATAGGGTGGCTATTAGCTGGAATCGACTCAGTGGCTCACACAACAACAATTACTAAGATGAGTCCCTGGGTGGTGCACACAGTTAACACCCTCAGCTGCTAACAAAAAGGTTGGAGGTTTGAGTGCACACAGAGGCACCTTGGAAGAAAGGCCTGGTGGTCTACTTCTGAAAAATCAGCCTTTGAAAACCCTGTGGAACACAGTTCTACTCTGACACACGTGGGGTTGCCATGAGTCAGAGTCAGCTCAACAGCAACTGGTTTTTAATTACCAAAAGCCTTAAAAGATTCAGGGAGATTAGGGTGAAGGAGGACAAGAACTGAAATAAAAAATGGGTTGTCCTTCAGATTATGGTAGGGAACTGGGCACATGCAAAGAAGAAGCTAAAAGTTCAGACAGAAGCATCTGGATGCTGTGAGCTCTGGAGTCACCGTGGAGAGACTGGATGGAGGCAGGAGACAGTGTGCGAGTCAGCTGTCCCTGTTGGGCAGCTAGAGGGCTGGTTCTCTGGCCAGTCTAGGACCAGGGGCAGGACCCGTGGGCCTACAGGAGCACCATGTGGAGCTCAGGGAGTCTGGGGATGGGTTCTGAGGGGAAGGTGGGACTGGAGACCCACAGAGGCAGTCTGAACCAAGGGTCCATGTAATGGAGCTGGTAGAGGGGAGTGTTGAGTGGTAGTCCGGGAGTGAGAAGTGGGCTGAGCCACAGAGGAGGTGGGAAGGGATGGTGATGGGACAGTGTGTGCAGTCAGACCCTCTTTGTAGGGGGTTGTTGTTTCACTTGTGGGTGTCAGTCAACTGAACTGAAAAAGGCCTGGCCAGGGGGTTGGCCCCACCCCCACTCATACACATAATCATCAGACAACCCCTGATGTGGGGGATTTGAGACAAAGCAAAAGATCTCCCTGACCCAAAATATATTCTCCTTTGTCCAAACTAGAGCTTGACATCCATTTCTTCATTCTGAAACATCAGCTCCCAAAAAGTCGAAATGAAACATGTAACCTAGGCTGAGGAACCCATTAGCTCCTCCCAGGAGAGACAAAGACTAGCTCACCAGGTTCTCTGGGGCACAGTAGGGTGCTGTGGTAATGAGACATGGGATGAGCAAATTTTGACAAAAAGAAAGAAGGTCTGGAAAGGTCTAGAAGTATGGTTTTCAAAAACTCTTTTTGACAATCGAACCCTCTCTTCAAGTGAAACCTTACACAGAAGCCCAACATGCAAAGCAGATGAAAAGCAGGGCGGCCCTGGTCTTGTCTCCAAGTACCTGGTGAGGTGTGTGCTGCAGGCCTGTGCTAGAAGATCCCGCGGGCGCAGGCCGGAAGCGTTAGGTCTCCTGCTTATGTTTATTTTATCCAAAAACTAGACATAGTAGATGACAGCGTTTTATAAGAGGTATAAAAATTTTAAATATACATATATTGAGGGTATTCAAAATTTTTTATCACTGCTGAGTTTTGATCAAAAAAGTCTGGAAACTGTTTTTCTAGAGCTGGGGATACACCGAGTGGGTGCAAAAACAAGGAGCTCTAGAAGTCGGATGGGAGTCAGGTAGCCGGTCTTAAGGCCCTCGGCATGGGTGGGAGGTGGACAGGGTGGGCTGAAAAGAGAAACTGAGACACCAAGAAAAGAGAGTGCGGGTGGGCTACCAGGGACCCCTCTGTGGATGTCACTCTTTCCCGGATTAGCCCTCTGTGCTGGGGAAATCCTCCTCGCTTACAAATTTTTCTCTCATTCTATATTGCTCTTTTTAAATCTAAGTGTTTTCTTCCACTTGAAGCAAGGTCATTTAGGGAAGCCTGGGAGGGGATGTCTGCTTCAATTTTGTTGAATCCCAGTCTCTCTGGCACAAATGGTCCTGAGTTCTGACAGCGGATGAAACGGCAAGTTAGGCGGCAGTGTTGCTGTGCTGTGTCCTGAAGCAGCTCTCCTCATTCTGCCTTACAAACAGGTAGACTACAGAAGACTTCACCTACCCAGCGGGGAGAAAGTTAGCAAGCTTCCTGCCTTCATTCTAGGAGTAATATTAGAAATAAATTGCATGAGATCAGCATTCTTTGTCGCTTTGCCACTAAAACTGATATTTTCCCTGAGAGAGAGCCTATATGCAAAACACACAGCTCTGGACTTGGTTTCCCTTTCTGGATTATTGGGGTTGGCAACGTTAAATCTGAGACCTTTCTGCTGAGTTAGTCTATTTTCAGCAGGCCCTATGGGAAGAGGCTAGTCTGGCAGATAACTGAAATTCTGCCTAACATTTATCGAGCACTTACCGTGTGTTTAGGTGCTTTACGTACATTAACTGACTCAGCCCTCTCACGACCCTGCCAGCTAGTGCGGCCAACCTGCTGGTGCCCTGCTGACACTCCACAGCACACACCTGCTTCTTAATGCAAGCACCTGTGACTCTCTACCTATGCGCATTCTTTGGCCTCAGCAGAGAAAATGTTTGGCCTGTTTGCTGTGCGTGGGCAAGGCTGGGCACGCCAGGAGTCAATGCCCCAAAGAACAGCCCTCAACCAGCGATGGACAAAGTTGGTAGCTAGATACCCCAGCTTAATTCCCCCTGCCACCTCCCGCCACCACCTTGGGTGGGAAAAGTCTGAAGCATGCTCTACTTGGGTCAGCAAATTTTCTTCATAAACGGTCAGCTAGTAAATATTTTAGGCTTTGCAGGCCATACAGTCTCTGTTTCAGCTACTGAACACTGTCAATGTAGCACAAAAGGAGCCACAGATGCTATGTAAATGATTGGCTGTGCTGAGTTCCAATCCAACTTGATTTACACAAACATGTGGTGAGCTGCAACTGGCCCAAGGGTGATAGGCTGTCTACCCCTGCTCTACATGGTCACTCAGAGGTAACTTGTTTGTTGCCCACATTCATTGATCCTATATTCCCTGTCTTGCCAATCCATTTTTCTACCCTATTCCTTTTTTTTTTTTTGGAGGGGATGGGGGGAACTCAAGACAACTTAAGACAGTCCATAGACCTATTATCCTCATTTTAGAGATAAGGAAATCGAAGCAGAAGTTAAGTTTTTTGCCCAAGGTCATAGAGCTGTGAGTGGCAGTGCCCAGATTCCAATCCAGGCAGTCTGGCTCCGCAGTCTGGCTCCACATTCTAGGTTGTTAACTACTATGCTATATTGTATCTCTAATGCTTCAGTCAGCCAACAAACATTTGTACCTTTGAGCACCTCTAGGTGCCATGGGGATAGAAAATTTTAAATGGTTAAGGAGAGAAGTCACAGACAAAGACAAGGTCCACTAACAACACATTGACACTTGTCAAATAGATGGAGGAAACAAAAACGCTTGAAATCAGAGGAGGGAAAAATCTGCCCCACGTACCCCAATGACTTCCACGTTGCCAAATCCAATGGACACACTCGTGTCCTCATTATACTTGACCTCTCAGCGGCAGCTGGCGAAGTAGACCACTCCTGACTTCTGCACACACTCTCTTGGCTTCTCAGATACCATGCTCTCCTGGTTTCTTGTAACTCACTGACTGTTCTTTTTCTAGTTGCTTCTGCTCGTTCTTCCACTTCTGTCTGCTTCTAAGTGTTGGAGGGCTCAGGGATACACCATGGATAAACCTGCTCTTTTCTCTGTTGTCTAGGTACAGGGTCCCCGGCATAATCCCTCTAAGGGTGCCTGGGCCCCAGTAAGCAAAAGCCACTTTGGAGACTTGACTTCTTTGTTTACCAGACAGTCCTCTAGAGTAGTTGGAGCCTGTAGGCCTTAGCTTTAAAACTGGCTGATGCAATTTTACTGTAATACAGCAATTTGAAACATGGATAGTTTTTTGTTTTTTAAGATTTGGTGATTAATTTTTGGCTGAGGTTCCCCAGCTGCTGAAGGTCAGGTCACTGTTGATAAGCTTGGGCAGCCCAGCCCTGAACATCTGGCCACCCTGGCTGTGATGAAGCTCCTGGCCCCTTTTACCTGGCCACTCTGGGTAAAAGTCAGACTATATACAACTGGCCCCAGTGGGTGGTGTGGCAGTGACGCTGATGACCTCTCTCTGGAGCAGCCTGAGGCAATAGAACCCATGGTCGGCCCATGCTGTGCTGATCCCTGTGAGAAACTACTGTCTCTCCTTCCGTGAGAAGGGATTCCACTTCCTGAGCTAACAGTACAACAGTCTGGAGGAACAGAAGGCATCCTGAAAGGTTGCTTAAGTTTTCATCCATTCTTCACAAGCCTGTGTCTATGGATAAAGATCCACTCATTTAGAGGAGAAAGAATCTGCTCTCCTCTCCCCTGGAACCTGGAAATAAGTCTTTCGTTACATTAATCCATCTACTTATTTAACTTAGGTGATCCAAGCCACTTCCACGCCAAGATGTATATCCCTGGCACAGTCCTATTCCTTGAGTTTAGAATCCTATATATAAATGACCACTTGATGCTTCCTCCTAGATGTCTAATATCATCTCAACCATTATATGTTCAAAATGGAACTCTCCACCCTACTCCCCCCAGCCCCACAACATGCTTCTCCCGGGTCTTCCTCATCTCATTAAATGGCACTACCTTCTCCTCAGTGGCAGAAGCAAAGAACCAGGCATCATCTTTGATTCTTTCCACTGTTTCCCTCCCAAGATTCACCCCATCACCAAGTCCTGATGGTTCTACCTCCAAGAAATATCTGAGGTCCATCCTCTTCTCTTTATCTCTGCAACCACAACTTAGTTGAAGTCACCATTATCTCTTGCCAGGATGTAAACAACGGCATGGGGGGAGAGTCTGACCTTCTCTAACTTTACAAGGAGGAAGGAGAATCAAGATTAACAGCCCAAGGCCGATTCCTATGAATCGAAGGTCAGACATGCTTCCTCTCTCTGCCGTCTTTACCAATTCTGACACCAACTGTCCCCCTTGCTTCTCTATTGGGTTCGATAATTCATTGCAATGGCCACACAGAACTCACAGACAATACTCACAATTATGGAGTTATTTGGGAAGTAACAGTTACAATTCAGGCTCAGGAACTACTCAGGATACAGTTCATCAGGGCAGCCTCTTCTCAGCCGTGCTCGCAGGTACAACCCTCTCTGGCCCTAGGCCTCTGCCCCTGCCAATAAGTCCCCAGAGGCACCCCAGGCACTCAGCTTTCTTGCTCCATGGGCTGGGAAGTGGTCTCCTGCCGTCTCTCCTGCCACCGATTCTCACCATCTTTAGGGTTGCAGCTCGATCTCTCTCGCAGTCTCCTGGCTCCAGGAGAATCTCAGCACAGGGATCCCGGGTCCAAAGGACATGCTCCCCGCTCTTGGCTGTTCTTCTTTGGTGGTGGTAGGATCCTGTCTCTGCTCTGGGATTGGCTCTCTTTTAAGGCAAAACTGACCAGTCCCCTTAGTGGGCCACAATTACCCTATTTGCACGGTCCCACCCAGTCACTTTGGTGGGAGTTACAAGACCATGGCTAGAAAGGCCACACAAAAGTGATCCATCACACCGCATAGGACTCCTGCCCCAGTCCTTAACCAGTCTCCCACTTCCTTTCTTGCATCCTTCCAATCCATTCTCCACACAAAAGTCAGAGTGATTTTTTTTTAAACCTAAATCAGATCATTTACTCCCATTCTTAAAAATCTTCAGTGGCTTACTGTTGCTCTTAGGATAAATTCAATCCCTTCCTATGGTCTGTAAGTCCCTGTGTGACCTGGCTCCTACTACCATTTTGGCCTCATTTCCTACACTGTTTGCTGTAGCAGACTCCTGCCTGGGCCCAGGCAAGCACACCTGAGCCCTTGCTCACTACTCTCTAGCTGAGTGGATCTCCTTTCAGGGCCGCAGACAATCCAGCCCCTCCTGCCACAGGGCCTTTGTTTTGCTCTTCTGCTAGAATGTTCTCCTCTTTCTTCTCATGGTTGCCTCATTCTCATCTTTCAGGTCTCAGCTCAAATGTCACCTACTCAGAGAGACCTTTTGTGGCAGAGACTCTGATTGTCACTCTTCTCTTTTTCCTTTTGGTAATTGAACCCCCGCCTCTACCCAAGTTTTCCAGGGCACACGCCATCCGGCTAAAGGCTGCATTTCCCAGCATTCCTTGTCACTAGCTTGCTCGTGTGGTATGTGGGCAGAAATGATATCTGCAGTTTTCAGTCACCTCCTTAAAAAGGAAACTGCTGGCCTTCCAATTCCTCCCCCCTCTTTCTGCTGGCTGGAAATGGCATAGCCAGAGCAGCCGTGTTGGACCCAGAGACGGAAGGCACATGATGAGTGGTGGAGCTGCCCCCCCTCCCCGGGAGCTCTCACCTCTGAACTCTGACTCTCTAAAAACTGTTTCTATCTTATGCAAACCAATTCATTTTGAGTCTTTTTGTTACTGCCACCTAGCAGTACCTAAAGTAATATGAATATCTCTTCCATCATTATCTTCTCTGAGGGAGGTTTCCCTGATCACTTTCTGTCTCCAAACCTGTGTAATCCCTTCAAAGCAATGACTGCAGTGTGCTATCATCTTCTTTATTTATTTACTAGTTTACTGTCATCTCCCCCTTGCATCAGAGCACCATGTAAGTGTAAGCATGGACTTTGCCTTGGTCACCACCATGCTCTCAGTGCCTTTAAATTGGAGTGTGGGATGTGGTAGCCTCCAGAGAAATGGATGTTGAAGGAATGAATGACTGCAATGACTGGAAGAGGCTCTGTGGGGGGTGGAGACTGGAGTGGGCCTTGGAGAGAATGCCTGATGCTGTGGGGGCCTCAGCGCTCCTGGAGCAGTCGACCTAGGGGCCTCACTGAACTGCTGCGAGGCCCTGAAGTGAGTTGGGCTGAAGCTGTCTTTAGTTAAGTCCAGCAGGGATCGCAGCAGTGGGCTGTCAGAAGGAAAGAACTGCTCGGTTCAGGATTCCCCCAGCCCGTGCCTGACAAGTCTCTCAGCAGTGAGCCTGAGAATTGTGTGATGACTGATTTACCTCTCACTGCTGGGCCCTCTGTGCCTAGCCCTGTGCCTGGCATGCAGTGAGCGATACCATTTGTGGAATATTGATTGACTAAGCATTAGTAATGCAGACAATAGAGCGTAAGTGGAAATCCTGACATCAAAGTCAGAAAGAATTAAGCACCAGCTCTGTGAGTCTTTGATAAACAGCGTCCACAAGGGCTTGGGCTTCCTTTGGGAGGAAGCCTGCCTCCGGGCAGGGGGCTTTTCTCCCCACTGCCACAGGCCCCTGAGGGTCCTTTCCTTTGTGGCACCGTGCGCCTCCAGGGGCAGGTGTGGGCAGGTGCACCTTGGCCTAACCTGTTCCCCGAAGAGGGCTCCTACCCGCAGTGGCCTCCCTGCCCCACGCTCTCACTTTCAGAACCTGCCTCTGGCTGAGACTTCTTTCCACCTACCACGCTTCTCTCTTGGATTCCAAATACATGCTTCTTTTTCTTTACAAAATCAGCACATGCTTTTGGTGGAAAATGCAAGTACCACTCCTGTCCATCCCCTCCCTGCACCTGGCTCCCCCATGGGAGGCATACCTTCCATAATCTCCTTCCGGGCTGCAGCTGTGGTAGCACAAGTGCATGTATATGCGATGGTCTGATTTCGTTTTGTGTAGTTTTGAGCACAAATTGTGTAACATACATAGAGTTCTTTAACTTGTTTTTTCACTTAACGAGGACCTGGAGTTCTTCTCAGGACAGTATTTGTGCACCTACCAAAATTTGTACCGGTTTGAGTATTTAAAGCTCAGTAGGTGATTGTTTGCACATTTCTTAATCAGCTCTGGGCGTTATCAAACTTTTTAATATTTACCAATCTGATAAGCAAAAATAGTAACTCATTTTTATTTGCATTTCTTAAAATGTAAGACTGAATATTTTTCACCTGATTAATGACTATTTGTTATTTCTTATTCTAAGAATGGCCTGCCTTTGCTCATTTTTCTATTAGGCTGTTTTCTTTTCTTTAATTATTTATAAGAGCTTTCTGTGTAAAATTAAAATGGTACTTCCCATATAATTGCAGATTTTCTTTGTGTTTTCATTTATCTTTTGAGTTTGTCCATGGTGCTTTTACTCTTCAATTTATTCTTTTTTTAAAAATTGTTTTCTTGTAGTAAAAATATATATAACAAAACATTTTTCAGTTCTACATTTTTTACCTGTATAATTCAGTGACATTGGCTACATTCATTATGTTGTACAACCATCACCACTATCTGTTAACAATTATTCTTCCATCATAACAGAAAATCGGTGCTTCCTAATTTAAGATCCCCCTTTTCCCCTCCCTCCCACCTGTGATAGCCACCGATGGACTATGGTCTCTATACATTTGCCTATTTCATATAAGTGAGATCATACAATATTTATCCTTCTGTCACTGACGTATTTCACTCAGCATGATGTTTTCAAGGTTCATCCATGACCTACTAACCAACCAATCTGTTGCCATCAAGTCGATTCCAACTCATAGCAACTCAATAGGACAGACTAGAACTGCCCCATAGGGTTTCCAAGGAGCACCTGGTGGATTTGAACTGCTGACCTTTTTTGGTTAGCAGCTATAGCACTTAACACTAGGCAACCAGGGTTTCCATCCATGGCAAGTATTATTATGGCTAAGTAAGAGTCCATTGGACGGATAGACCACATTTTGTTTATCTGTTTGTCTCTTGATAGACTTTAGGTTGTTTTCATCGTTTGGTTATTGTGAATAGTGCAGCAATGAACGTTGGTGTATAATCTGCAATTTTTTTTTATTGTGCTTTAAGTGAAAGTTTACAGCTCAAGTTAGTTTCACTTACAAAAATTTATACATACATTTTTATGTGACCCTAGTTGCTATCTCTGTAATGTGACAGCACACTCCCCCTTTCCACCCCTTATTTCCTGTGTCCATTCAACCAGCTCCGATCACTTTCTGCCTTCTTACCTCGCCCCTGGACAGGAGCTGCCCATTTAGTCTCGTGTATCTGCTTGAACTAGATGCACACTCTTCACAAGTATCATTTTATGTCTTATAGTCCAGTCTAATCTTTGTCTGAAGAGTTGGCCTTGGGAATGGTTTCAGTTCTGGGCTAACAGAGGTCCAGGGTCCATGTCTTCTGGGGTCACTCCAGTCTCAGACAGACCATAAAGTCTGTTCTTTTTATTAGAATTTGAGTTCTGCACCCCACTTTTCTCCTGCTCCATCAGGGACTCTCTCTTGTGTTCCCTGTCAGGGTGGTCATTGGTGGTAGCTGGGCACCATCTAGTTCTGGTCTCGGGCTGATGAAGTCTCTGGTTTATGTGGCCCTTTCTGTCTCTTGGGCCCTTTCTGTCCCTTTTCTTGTGTCTTTAGTGTTATTCATTCTCCTTTGCTCCAAGTGGATTGGGACCAACTGGTGTATCTTAGATGGCCACTTGCCAGCTTTTAAGACCCCAGATGCCACTCACCAAAATGGGATTAATCTGCAAATTTTTAATGTGATCAAATTTCAAATTTATTAATGTTTTTCTTTATGACTGTTTGGTTTCTTTCCATGCTTAGAAAGACTTACCCAACTTGATTATAAGAAATTTATATTGAATCAACCTGGAATTAATTTTAATGTATAGCATTATGGTAGAAATTGAGGCAAAATTGTTCAGTTAATGTTTGCTTATTATCATTATTATTACTGTTATTATTTTAAACTTATAATAAATTTGTGTATGTATTGGGGTTATTTCTGAGTTCTTTTCTGTTTTGTAATGATTTATTTATTTCTGCACCAGTACTGGTGGTGCGGAAACCCTGGTGGCATAGTGGTTAAGAGCTACAGCTGCTAACCAAAAGGTCAGCAGTTCAAACCCACTAGGCACTCCTTGGAAACCCTATGGGGCAGTTCTACTCTGTCCTATAGGGTCGCTATGAGTCGGAATGGAGTTGACGGCAGTGGGTTTGGACTGGTGGTGCCAACAGTTAATGCGCTTAGCTGCTAAACAAACGGAGATTCTAGTCCACCCAGAGGAGCCTCAGAAGAAAGGCCTGGTGACCTACTGCTGAAAAATCAGACACTGAAAACTCTATGGAGCACGATTCTACTCTGACACGCGTGGGGTTGCCGTGAGTGGGAGTCGATTCAACAGCAGCTGGTTTACTGTATTATTTTACTTCTAGCTGTATATCTTACTATCTCACATTACTCTTATATCTCTTATTCACTTTTGAATTATTTTATAAAATTCAGAAAAAATTGTGAGATCTCATTAAATATATAGATCAATTTATAGAGAACTTACATCTTCACAATACTAAGTCTTCCTACTCCAGAACGACATGCTTTATTCAAGTCTGTTTAATACCCCGCAGTAGAGTTAAAAGGTTTCTGCACATTTCTTAAGTTTCTTTCTAGCCAGCTTGTCTTTTTATTATTGGTAGTGTTCATGAAATCTTTTTATCCATCCGTGTTCTGATTGGTTATTATTTAAATATAGGAAAATTATTGTTTTGCATAAATTTTGTAATCAGGCCCTTTACTAAACTCTGTAAATGTTTCTAACAATTTTTCAGTGGATTCTTTTGCAGTTATCATCGAGGTATCATCTGCAAATGATTACAAGTTTGACCACTTACTCCTTTCCAATATTTATACCTTTTCTTATATCTTTCGTTCTACTTTTCCAGCTGGGCCTTTTTCTCTCTGGCTTGGACCCTGACTTTCGCACATCATCTACCCATTTCTGCTGTGGCCCAGAGCTTCTGGAGTCTCAAGGCTCACCCACAGACACCCTCCTGCCATGCCTGGCACAACCACTCACTGGTAGCTGTCCTCATTCTCTCTTTGAATAAACCGATGGCAGATTAACTGGCCAGTGTGTCCCCCCTCCCCCATGCCCCATCAAAGCAGGGCAGCACCTGCCTACTGCTAACACCTGCTTCAGAGACCCAGCACGCCTCTCCCAACTTGTGCTGGATGGGTACTGTTTGGGCCATGGAGTGGTACACATGGCGCCAGCCACTGCACCTGAACGGTCATCTGCCTTCAGAATCCTGTTCCTTTGATGTCCTCTTTGCTTCTCTCCAAACAATGTTCTACAGTGAACATGCTTCCACCCCAGATACAGCCCATAGTGTGCATGTGTGTGTGAAATGGATAGTTGTGGTCATGGCTCTCCTGGATACATCAATGTACAGAGTAGCTTTTGTTCTGGTTGTCCCAGACCACCTCCATTTCTCTTAGTAACAGATCCCCTCTTAGAAAGGTGGCAAAGTGCGGCCTGGGACCTGGTCTGAGCATTCCTGATGCCCGTGCTTCTCAGTGGGTGTGTCAGCCGCTGCCCGAGGGAGGCCAGTTCGTCAGCTATCAGAGACCACAGACCTTCATGCCTGGTTTACATCAGTGCTCACTCCCAGCACCACCCTGGGCTACTTTTACTGCATTATTTCTGCCCCCTCTCTCACTGTCCTTGTCTGTTCGACTCCTTTGATGAAGATGTAAAGATGAGAATTGTAGCAGGTGTGAACAGGCAAACATGCTAAGAGCCTGCTCTTGTCCAAGGAGAAGTGTAATCATGCCAGCGCGTCTCTTTGGGATGCGTCTCTGTGGTGCCCTGCTGGTCTTGAGGATGCCGGTAACATTTAGACAATCGCACCTTTGCTCTTTTCAATGCATTTCAGACTGGTAGACAGAGCAGATTTTTGTCTTCTTGTCCCTGTCTCCTCCCGCCCCCTTCTCTCCTCTCAACCCCAATCACTCGTAGAGGGCACTTCTGTGACGCCTCATTGTTAGCAAGCCTCCTAGCGCTGTGTCAGCCAACAGCACAATGGACTACACAGGCTATTGATTTAATGACAACCATCAGTGCTCGGAATTGATCTAATGTTTTCATTACACTAAAAATGCTTTAACAAGTTTATTCAGAATTAGGCAATGGCAAAGATCTGCTCAGTTCCTGATCATTTCCCTAAAGGAGGGTGGTTGTGGGGTCCTTCTGGAATCAGAGCTGCTCCCCCATACTGCCGTGCACAGCCTTATTCTGTATGGCGCCTTCCCTGAAGGAGACCAGAAGGGCTTAGGGTCTCTGCTCCAAGGCCCCTCTCCTCCGTGGTCAGGCCCTTTGATTTAGAAGTACAAAGGAGCGTTCTTCACAGTGTGGCTGCGGTGATAAGATAGGATCCTTCTGTTTCCAATTGTCCCTCTCCTCAGGGCCCTGCTTCTTTCTCCCCCCTCCCATTTCCCGTCCGAAGTTACAGCCTCCTCGGCTGCCTCCCTGTCTGAACACGGGAGATCAGTCGTTGCTGCCTGGTTTCCGGCCTCTTCCTGCTCTCGGTTTTCCACTGTGGGAAAGCCCGCAGCTTGTGCCATGACACGTCTGTGTCCCAGTGTCCTCACACATAGTCTGGGTCATGCTGCCAGCGTCACAGGGAGGCTGTGGGTTATTAAACGAGGTCAGGCGCAGACAGCCCTCACATGGCATCTGGCCCGCTGAACACGCTCAGGAAGGCACCCTCTCCTGGCTCAGCTTGGCCCTCCAATCTGGAGCTGTCAGTGTCAGAGCATCGCAGCCTGTGGGGCTGCCCTGGGCTTCGAGGCTGCAGCTATCACTCTGATATCTATCCCGGTCTGAGTGCCGCCCTGCATGCGAGAGCCAGGGCTCACCCCCCCAGCTGGCCTCTGGGCCTCATTCTCCTGAGCCCTGGGTCCTCCGGCCCACCTGGTCCAGAGCGCTGGGCTCCTGCTTTGATTCCTGCATTGAGCTGATGTCTGTTGTTGGGGACTTAGTACCCTCGTGAAAGGACTGGCTGCAGAATTTGCAGGGCCTTGAGCAAAATGAAAATGCAGGGCCCCTTGTTAAAAAATGAAGGGCCCTGGGCAGCACAATCAGTTTGCACTCAACTACTAACCTAAAGGTTGGCGGTTTGAACCCAACTAGCAGGCCACGGAAGAAAGGCCTCATGATGTGCTTCTGTAAAGATTACAGCCAAGAAAATCATCTGGAGCACAGTTCTACTCTGTAATGCGTGGCGTCACCATGAGTCAGAATTGACTCCACGGCAAAGGGTTTGGTTTGTTCAAAAATTAGTAATAATTTCAAGATGGTGACACCAGAGCATTAAACCAAGCCCAGGGTACTTCTACATGTGTGCCCACAAGGCGTTGGCCTCTGCTTCTTCGCCTTGTCAGTCTGCACCCCAGGAATGTAGTTATAGGAGGAGATGGTCTGCAGGACTGGACTTCTGTGTACCCCCTGCCTGGACTCACCAACAGCACGCTCCTTCTTGGGCCCCTTCTATGTACCACTTGCCCAAACCAGCCGTGGACCCCATCCCTTGCATGCCTGATGGACTGTCCCCTTGAACTGGGTTGACCTCCACTGTGGTGGGTCCCTTCTACTGGGCAGGTCTAAAACCAAGCCCTAGCTGGTCCATCTGCCAAGCTCCATAGCATGGTGAACTGTGAATTATGTTTTGTTGTTTTTGTTAAATTTTTATTCTTTCAGAATGGAGGTTATCACTTTTTTTGTGTGTGTATAACAGATAAAAATAACCCCCTAAAAGTGAGTTATAACAACAAAAGTTTAGGCCCTATGCCAATCATGGTGCAGTGTGGTGAACCAACTTAATATGGCCCTTCTAGTCTTTGTAACTCTCAACGAATGACTGGGTGAGACTATGCAAATGAGGTGCTTGTGGCCCACCAAGGGCATTGGATAACTTGCTAATAATGTAAATAAGGTGCATAACACCCTTGTGGAGGGTGGGACCATGCAAATAAGGTATACAGAACCCTAATGAGGGGATTGGTCAGTTTTGCCATCCCAGAGGCAGGAAGAGAGGATCTCACCATCACCAAGAAGGAAGAGTCAGAAGTGCAGTGTGTCCTTTAGACCTAGGATCCCTGCGCTCCTGGAACCAGGAGCCTGAGGGAGAGAGCTGTAACACTAAAGACGATGAGAAGTGGTGGCAGAGAAACAGTGGCAGCAGAGGCAGGAGACTGGCAGGAGGTGGCGCAGTGGGCTTCCTGGCCCCTGGAGCAAGAAAACTGAGCACCTCTGGGCAGGAGGCTTGTTGGCAGAGTAGGGTGCCTCTGGGCACTTGGTGAAGCTAGATTTGTGGACCCACAGAGCTAGAGCTGAGCACCTTCGGGCAGGAGGCTTGCTGGCAGAGTAGGGTGCCTCTGGGCACTTACTGACAGAGCTAAAAGAGCCTTGTAACACTTGCCCAAGAAGGACAGAGGCTAGGCTGAGGGGCCACAGGCCAGAGAGAGACCTGCCTGCAGCAAGGCTGAGAAGAGGCTGTCCTGATCGAAGAACTGTATCCTGAGTCGTTCCTGAACCTGAATAACTGTTACTTCCCTCATAAACCCTCTAACTGTGAGTATGGTCTGTGAGTTCTGTGTGGCCACTGCAATGATTTATCAAACCCAGCAGAGAAATAGAGAGTGCTGTGGGGAAGATGATTGGTGTTAGAATTGGTAAAAAGGCTGCAGGGTGGAGGCATGTCTGACCTCCGCCTCATAGGAATCAGCCTTGGGTTGGTTATGCTAATGATTCGCCTTCCACCTTGTGAAATTACAGGAGGTCAGATGCTGCTGCCATGTCATTTTAATGTGGCTAGCTGACTCTCGGCTTCACGCCTCCTCGCTCCCTGGCGCAACATCGTGGGCACTGATGGTCATCAGGCAGGGGAAGAGAGCTCTGGGGGCCTGGGACTGGAAACCAAGCACTGCAGCATGGGAATGACACACAGCACTTCTGCTCACAGTGTACCAGTGGGACAAGGTGTTTGGCTCCACTCAAGCACAGCAGAGGCAGGAAGTGCAGTCTTAGCATTGTGCCTGCAGGGTGAGGAGCCGGGAATATCTGTGGAGCAGTATTTGTGACCATCTTAAGAGGGGTCACGTGTCTAAAGATGTACCCCTGTCCAAGCACAATGCCCAGCTGCCAGATATGATTAAAAGACATTATTTTGGACATCGAGTTAGACCACTCTCATTTATTCAAAGAAAATGAAATTATTTTGGGATCTTTCTGCATGTACATCTTCCCTGTGTTGTTATACAGGCTGAGAAAACAGCATCTAGCCTGCACCCCCAGCCTCTAAGTTCTACATTTTTCACTGATTTGGGCATACATTACAAAAGGGAGACTTTCAGATGTGACCAGTGAAATGCCTGTGAGATTATGGGATGGTGATGACATAATTTCATAAAACAATTCACTTTTATGACCTGACTTTGCCATCTCTCATCCCCTCTTCACACACTTTTTATTTTTTTACTACTGTATCAGTCAGCTATTGCTGCACAACAAACAACCAGAAAATCTCAATGGCACATTTGCCAGTTGACTGGGGATCAGCTGATCTAGACTGGGCTTAGCTAGGCAGCCCTGAGGTGCCACATGGGTCCAGGTCAGCTCCTCGTGGGTCCAGGTCAGCTCCATCTGTGCCTCATCCTCCTGTGACCGGGGGCTAGCTGGGGCATGACTGCTCATGGTGATGGCAAAGGTGGAAGAGGGCAAGTGGAAATACATGGTGCCTCATGAGGCCTGGAGTCCCTGGGCGGTGCAAACGGTTAACATGCTTGGTTGCTAACCAAAAGGTTGGAAGTACAAGCCCATCCAGAGGCACCTTGGAAGAAAGACCTGGTGATCTACCTCCCAAAAAATCAGCCATTGAAAATTCTACGGAGCACGGTTCTACTCTGATGCACACGGGGTCACCATGAGGCAGAATTAACAGCAACTGGTTTTGGCTTTATGAGGCCTAGGCTCAGAACTGGCAAATTGTCCCTACCACCTAGATTCCATTGGCAAGTCACATGGCTGAGTCCAGAGTCCAGGGGTGGTAGGAAGAACTGCAGTTACATGGCAAAGAGCATTACCAGAAGGGTAAAAAAATGGTGACAATCAGAAAATAACCCAGTATACTACACCACTCATTCTCTTTTTCTTTAGATTTCCTTCATAATTGGGGTTAGAATCTCTTCCTTGAGCCAAACTCAGCTGTCTTTCTCTGACAGCTATACCAGAGGTCCCCCTTAGATCCCAGGCTCACTCTCTGTGTTTGCTCTTGGAGTTAAGACATATTGTATATATTTTTACCATTCCTTAGTTAGGGAAGGGCTGGTTTTGTCTTCTGAGACTCTTGTACATCACTCAAGGAGTGAAGTTTATGGTGGTGATAATAATTTGTGGGTTTTCCTGAGTCCTCTGCACTTAATTTTAAACCATAAATGCCTGCTTCTCGAGTATTTTTTCTCAGATTCTAATCTATACTTAAATGCACAAAGATGGCATTTTTAAAATGGAGACGCAATAACGGTTATTTATTCTGGTTAAAAAGCAAAAACTACACAATTTTGGTGTTTTTTTCAAGGATAGGTGGGCCAAGATTGTTGTTGGTGGTGGTTCCATACAGTTCTTCTTTTTTATTTTAAATAAACAAAAAATTTTATTGTAGTAAAAAAAATATATATATAACAAGAAGTTTGCTATTTTAATCATTTTCAACTGTGCAATTCAGTGACATTAATTACATTGACCACCCTTCATTTTCAGAAGTTTTCCATCAGCCTGAACAGAAACCCAGCACCCCTGCAGCAATAACTTCCATTCCCTCCTCCCCTCGCCTCTGGCAGCCACTAATAAATTTTTATCTCTATACACTTGCCCATTCTAGATATTTCATACGAGTGGAAGCATGCAAAACTTGTCCCTTTGTGTCTGGCTTATTTCACTTAGCCTAATGCTTTCAAGGTTCATCCATGTCATTATGTGGGTCAGAACTTCCTCTATCTTTATGGATGAATAATATTCCATTGTATGGATAGACCGCATTTTGTTTTTCCATTCATCTATTGATGGACACCTCAGTGGTTTTCACCGTGTGGCTGTTGTGGATAATGCTGCAGTGAGCGCTGGTGGCCATCAGGTCCTTGGACTAAGTGGTGTGCACCGTGCCAGGGCTGGTTTGGTTATTAAGCCAAAGTGGTCGGTGCAGTGGCCTGTCCGGCTCCTTCATCTTCTGCTATCTGCCTTTTCCCTGTGCCTTCCCTCAGCCCTGCCTTACCTAAATGGATCAGTTTTTTGATGTCATTTGAGGTAAGCCTTGGGATGTGCTGGGATTTGGCTCTATTGTGACTTTTTGACCAGAAATGCATCTTTTAGCCTTCCTCTGTGGCTGTGGCCTTGGGACTGTGAACACTTTCAGTGATGTTAATGCAGGAGCTGAAGGGAAATTGAGAGGTCTGCTGAACATTCAGTAAACCCGGGGCATGCAGGCCTGCGCCGTGCGGCAGGCCAGGACATATTAAAATGGACAGCACTTGTGAGGGAACCAGCGTTCCACCAAGTGGTGAGCGGCCATCGGGGACGTCAGGCTCTTCTCTCTTTATTGTGCTACAGGTGGGCCTCCTTCCGCCCAGGAAATCAAGGCTGCTCCTTCTAAGAGAAGTTCATGTCACTGCTCTTGCAATGCTGCTTTCCTAATGAGCCAACAAAAGCGGTGTCCCTCACACCTGAATGGGATTAGCTGACGAAATACTTACACCTCCCCAGCTTCCTCAGCGAGAAGCCGGAGGCCTTCCCGCAGGCAGGAGAGCCAGGATCTTAGTTGGAAACGACTTTGGTATCTTTTGACACTTTATTGGGAAATCATTTTCTTCCTAGGAAGAGGAAGTATACGTGTCCACTAGAGCAGGTGAGATTCCTTTTGACGGGGATGAAGGAGTCCCTCATAACGGTACAGTACATTGATTGCGGCAGCTGTGCTCACTATACAGGCGATGAAGTCAGCTTGGGTTATTTCTTAATCTGTACATTAGAACTCACGTAAGTTTTGCATTTAAGATTTTTTCTATAACCAAATCTTGAATGGAAATGACTCAAGCGTTTGTGAGAGTTTCTACAAAACGCTAGCGTAAGATGATTTAGTTTTGCTAATATGCTCTCGCCACTGTATACTTCGAGGAGTCCCTGGGTGGTATAAACAGTTAACATGCTCAGCTGCTAACTGAAAGGTTGGAAGTTTGAGTCCACTCAGAGGAGCCTGGGAAGAAAGGCCTGGTGATCTACTTCCAAAAAAATCAGTCATTGAAAACCCTGTGGAGATCATCTCTACTCTGACACACATGGGGTCACCATGAGTTGGAGTTAACTCAACAGCAGCTGACTTTATTGTACTTCAAAGATATGCTTCAGGCCAAATACCCCATCCCTCAAAGTCCTACTTCTGTCTTAATTTAATGCCCTCCTAGACAGAAGGCATTTTGGTGAAATGACGAAGAACCCTTGAGACAGACCTGCTTTTGAATCTTTTGCAGCCCTGTATGACCTGAAGCAAAGTTTTCTCCTCTAAGCCTCAATTTCCACATCCATAGAATGGGGATGATAACAATAGTGCTATCTGCTCGTTAGAATTTAGTAGGATGACACATAGGAGAGTGCTTAGCACAATGCCTGGCAGGCAATCCAAAAATAGAACCAAACTTGTTGCTGTTGAGTTGATTCTGACTCATAGTGACCCCATCAGACAGAGTAGAACTGCCCCATAGGGTTTCCAAGGAGTGGCTGGTGAATTCAAACTGCCAACCTTTTGCTTTACAGCCGAGCTCTTAACCACTGTGCCACCAGGACTCCAGTGATCCTATGAGTGAAACTGCCCACAGGGTTTCCAAGGCTGTAATCTCTTTTTTTTTTTATTGTACTTTAGATGAAGGTTTTCAGAGCAAATTAGTGTCTCATTAAGCTATTAATACACACACTGTTTTGTGACATTGGTTACCAACCCCACGATGTGTCAGCACCTCGCCCTCTCTACCCTGGGTTCCTCATTACCAGCTTTCCTGTGCCCTCCTGCCTTCTAGTCCCTGCCGGTGTGCCCATTTAGTCTTGTTTTGTTTTATGGGCCTGTCTAATCTTTGGCTGAAGGGTGACCGTCAGGAGTGACTTCAGTACTGAGTTAAAAGGGTGTCCAGGGGCCATACCTAAGGCTGTAATCTTTATGAAAGCGGATTGCCACGTCTTTCTCCCTCAGAGCAACCTGCAGGATTCGAACTGCAACCAGCCTGTTAGCCTAGCGCTTAACCACTGAGCCACTAGGGATCCTTCTCGCAGGCAATAAGCATTACCGAGTGAAGGCTATTGTTACTGTGTGTGGTTCTTTAGCTCCCCAGGAATAGTTATAGGTTTGACTCTCCTTGATTATCTTTAATCACATGATGGATGGTTTTAACTGACAAGGACCCAAGGGGCAGGAACCACACAAGATAGCTCTGTCCCATGCCTTGTTAAAAAATAGCTATAAGTGATAAATAGCTCGTTTTGTGCTTTTCCCAGAATTTTCTTAAAGTTATCAAAAGTTTTATGTAAGAGAAATTTAATACTCAAGGAATATGGGAGGAAACTTTTAAAAAGAGTACCCAAATGAGAATTATCTGAATAAAAGAAAGGGTGGAAGCAGGATTTCAATAGTGTGTTGGTTGATTGGATTTCTGGCCAGCTGAAGGCTGACCAGAGTACTTTTTTGTTATTAAAGACTTCCTTTCAACCGTGCCATTTGCCCACATTTCTCCCAGAGTAAATAGCATTTGCTGATCATAATTATCTCTTTCCTTGGCAACTGAAGGCCATTATTCTGAACATCAAAGGTTACTGGATAAGACTGGAGGTAAATAAAATTATAGTGAAATGCATATTCCCTGGAAAATCACCACCACCACCATATCCTAATATGAGTTTGCTCTACTGCTTCTTTTTCCTAAGACTATGGGAAGAAAATTCCTGTTGTTTGGGTTCTGAGTGGCCAGGGTCTGCTGTTCATTTGTAAAATGTTATTGATGAGCTTTTTCTTTTCTGCCATCCATCCCTCATCAGAGCACCTTAAAATTGTTAGAATGAGTTCTTCTTTTTACAGTGACTCTGATTTTAGACCTGGAAAATGTAATTTGGGTTAAAACTCAATGGGGAGTCCCTCAGTGGGATGGGTTGCCTTGGTGATGTGTTGAGGGGGAGAGTATGGCCTGATGGCACGTGTAAGAGCCTCGGGTTGTGTTTTGTCTCAGCACCAGCTGGTGGAACCTCCTCTTTCCAGCACTCCCCCACCCCACCTGCTGCCTCTCTGAATCACTGCCCAGCACTCTGATTATCACAGAGTAAGGCGTTAACCTTCCATCTCTGTCTGAGCCAGGCATACCCTTGCTAACAGAACCCTGATTTTGTTCAGCAATACAGTGGACAAGTACTTCCTAGGACAGGTTGGACCTTTCCTAGCCCCAGAGGGCAAATCACAATTGGTGTAAGCCAAACATAATAATTTTATTTCCAGTGATTGGATTAGGCCAGGGTATGTGACACAGTTCTGGCCAATGAGAGTGCGAGGAAGCCTGCTGGGGTCATCTGGGATTGGCTCCCTTACAAATAGATGTTGACAGGGGAGGAAAACTCCTCCATGACTCTGGGTGTCAGTGTTTGAGGATCTGAAGCTTGCAACCATGAGGGGAAAGCCAAGAGCACTGCAAGGAAGTAGAAGGAGAGTCAGGGTGTCATGAGGTGCTGAATTAGCCAACAGAAGTTGCCAACCTGTGGACTTCTTGGTATGTGAAAATAAGCTTTGCCCCTTGTTGCTGAAGACAATAAGGATTAGAAAGCAAGTAACAAAATCCTTAACTCAAAATGGCTTCAGCAATAAGGAAAAAACCCTTATATCAAGTGTCAGGAAGTCAGGAAGTAAAGCAGCCCTGTGCTGGTCTCAATGATGTCTTAAAAGACCCAGACTTCCCATTTTTTCTCTGTCACGCTGTGCTTGTTGGCTTGAATCTTAGACCAGCTCCCCCATGATCCCAAGATTGCCACTGCATTTCCAGGTATCAGCCACAGATGATAATGTCTAGAGGCAGGAATGAAGGACTGGAATTGTTTCTGCTTATCTCCATCTTGGAAAAGAGAGGAAAGCCATAATGTCACATGCACATACCAAACCAATCAGTTGGCAAGGGGAATAGATTACTCTGACGGGATTACGCTGAGGAGGAGCCCTGCCTCCTTTGACACTTGGCTGCTGATTTCTGAATTAGTAAGCAGTGTTTTATTCATAAAGAAGAAAGTGGGGTGGGAGTGGTGGTTGAGAGGCAACCAATGGTGTCTGCCATGTTCTGTGTATTCAATTCATTGCCAATCCTATTGATTTGTACCTCCTAAATTTGTACCTTCTAAATAGCTCTTGAGTTTGTCTCCTCTTCATCTCCTATTCCAAGCCACAGTTTCTCCTGCCTGGACTCTTGCAGTAGTCTATTAACCAGCTTACCTGCACACAGCTGTCTCCCTCCAATCTGTTCTCCTCCCTCCAGTCTGTTCTAACCTAGCCTAAGTGATCTTAAAAATGCAAATCTCCTCAAGCCTTACCTTACTTAAAACACTGCAGTGGCCTCCAGTTGACTTAAAATACTGACACATTTTCTTGCCTCTGTCTACAAGGCTCTACCTGGTCCGGCTCCTGTCCACCTCTTTAGCCTCATCACATACCACACTCCTCCCCCTCCTTTTTCTCCAGTTATGCTGGCTACTTTTAAAAATTGTCTTTCAAAGTCTCCTTGCATTTTCCCACTAAGTGTCTTTACATATTCTGTGCCATCTCCCTAGAGCGCTGTTCCCTACCTCCTTCACCCACTAAATGCCTGCTCATCCTTCAGGTCTCACTCAACCATCGCTTTCCTAGGGAAACCCTCCTGTCTTCTCTGACAAGGTCAAACCCACCCGCATCACCCACCAATTGTGTGTAGCCCACCCCGAAACTCAGTGGTTAAAACGTCAGTTGATCACATCTCACCATTCTGCGGGCTGATGGGGTGGTTCCTCTGGAGGCCTTGCTGTGCTCACCACGCCGCTGTGGTCATGTAGCGGCCTGACTGCAGCCAGGGCTGAAAGATGGCCTCCCTCCTATGTCTGGGCCTTGGTGCTTCCTACAGAGTGGTCAGGGCATTCCGAAAAGGCAAAGGGAAAAGCTGCCAGGCCTCGTGGGACTTGGCCTCTAGATCCTGCACGACATCACTTCCACCACGTTCAGTTGGTCAAAGCGAGTCACAGGGCAGGCAAGCCTCAGGGAATAGACTCTACCTCATAATGGGAAGAAAGACAAAATATCGTGGTCATGTTTTGGATCCACCACGCCACCTGCATAGGTTCTCATAGCACTGTGAATCTGTCCTTCCTTCAACTCATCACTGCTACACTTTTATCTGTATACTCTGTAAGTGACTGTGGCAAGGACTTTGAGCCCCGGTGGCCCAAATGGTTAAGCGATTGTCTGCTAACTAAAAGGTTGGTGGTTCAAACCCACCCACTGGCTCCATCGAAGAAACACCTGGCAGTCTGCTTCCTTGAAGATTATAGTCAAGAAAACTCTATGGGCAGTTTCAGTCTGTTCCATGGGGTTGCTATGAGTCTAAATTGACTCAGTGGTACTTAACAACAACAATCATATCTCCAGCACCCTAATCCAGTGCCCAGAAAATAACGTGTGTCAGAATAGAACTGTGCTTCATAGGGTTTTCAGCGACTCATTTTTTGGAAGCAGATCACCAGGCTTTTTTTCCAAGGCCCCTCTGGGTAGACTCAAACCTCCAACCTTTAAGTTAGCAGCTAAGCACGTTAACCACTTCTGCCACCCAGGGACTCTGGCCAGAAGATAGTAAGTGCTTAAATGTTTGTTGAATGAATGAGTGAAATACAATTATTTTAAACAACTTAACTTGCCCAGACAGAAAAGTTAAGGAAATTGCCCGATAGCTACTTGATGAATATTATGTAACAATTTTAAAAATCATAACATTATGTAGCAACTTGGGAAAATACTTACAATATGAAATTGAATGAGAAGAAGAATACTTGATTTCATAATAATGTCTTCCCACCTCTCATATACATCTTCTTCTGTCTCACCTCTTCT
The DNA here is from genome assembly GCF_000243295.1 of Trichechus manatus latirostris. Lineage (NCBI taxonomy): Eukaryota > Metazoa > Chordata > Mammalia > Sirenia > Trichechidae > Trichechus > Trichechus manatus. The sequence continues at coordinate 19,237,274 of NW_004443956.1, read as the reverse complement.
TGCTGGCGCATGCTGCCTTCCTCCCAGAATGACTCTCTCAGTCTCAGCCTGGCCAACTCCAGTCTGTCCTCTGAGCTTCTGCTTAAATGCCACTCCCTCAAAGAGGCTGTCTCTGGGACCCCAATTATTGTCCCTCTGCAACATTGTCTAACACTCGCCTCTCTTAGCTTGTTTGTGTTGTCTTCCCAGCTAGATTTTAAACTCCATGAGGGCAGGGGCTGTCTCTCCACTCACTGTTGTGTCTCCAACATCTGGCACAGAGTGAGGTGAAGAAGGGAGGGAGGAAGGAAGGAAGCTGTTCCTTCTGGGGAGTGGTAAAGCTTAGATTCGATGCAAAGCCCAAGCTACTTCCTGCGCTTGTCTGACCAACAGACATTGGTGCTTTGAATGCCATCACTGAAATGCCTGGACCATGCCTACCTCAACAAAAGTGCTAAAAAATGGTTTATTTGATAAAAAAAAAAACAACAACTACATTCTCTGAGGTACCAGAGAAGGTGGTCCCTTGTCCCCTATTATGGATTAAATTGCATCCCCCAAAACATGTGTTAGAATCCTAACCCCTTATACCTCAGGACGTAACCCTGTTTAGAAAGGTGTTTTTGTTATGTTAATTGGATCATGCCCAAGTAGAGTGGGTTCTAAATCTAATCACTCCTGAGTTATAAAAATACCAGAGTGGACACAGAGAGACACACACGTGGGGGAAGACAGACACCACGTGAGGACCGTCTACAAGCCGAGGTACCAAGGAATGCCCAGCGCTACCGACAAGGAAGGAATCCACACGGTTGAGACCCTGACTTAGATTTCTAGCCTCCAGATCTGTGAGAAAATAAATTTCTGCTCTTTAAAGTAGCCCCACTTATGGTATCTGTGTCTCAGCAGCGCTGGGACACTAAGACAGCAGTTCTCTGTCGCCCATCAGCACCTCTCCACAGAGGTGCGGAAGACAGGAGAACACTCAGGTCAGTCAGCGACGTGCATTTTATGAGCTGGGCAGTGGTTCTGTGGCATCAAGTCATATGTAGAGCCCTGGGCCCAGTCCAGACCCTCTGACTCAGCTATATTTTCAGCAATGGTCCCCTCAGTTTGCAGGCTAATGGACCGTAGAGGAAAGTCTGCCTCGTTTTTGGACCTGGGCGGCCCCGGTTTCTTCAATCACTAAAGAAGTCAAGAGTAATCTAAAAGCCCAGTGAGTTATCTTTAGAAGCGCTGTACTGTATTAGTTCCTTTTCACAAAAATGAATTCTCTCGTCTCCCCCAATTAAATGCAAGTACCTTTGATGGCATGCGCTGTGACTTACACCTCTGTCATGTCCTTGTGCTTTGCTCATAACCTTGAAAATAGCAAGTGCTCAAAATTACCCTCTAGTGAACAGCACCAGGGGAGGCCTGCACAGAAAGTAGTGGATGGTTAACAGCACGCGATGGAGGGCGCGTGGGGGGAGCCCTGATGTGTAACATTTGCTGAGTTCCATTGTGTAAATACTTTCATCACAGCCAATTTCAGGCTACCTATGTGATGTTATGGAAACCCTGGTGGCGTAGTGGTTAAGAGTTCGGCTGCTACCCAAAAGGTCAGCAGTATGAATCCACCAGTTGCTCCTTGGAAACCCTACGGGGCAGTTCTACTCTATCCTATAGGGTTGCTATGAGTAGGATCGACTCAACAGCAATGGGCTTTTTTGGTTTTTGTGATATCACAGGGACAGTGGTGGTTCAGTGGTAGAATTCTCGCCTTCCATGTGGGAGACCCAGGTTCGATTCTCGGCCAGTGCACCTCATGCACAGCTGCCACCCATCTATCATTGGAGGCATAGGGGTTGTTATGATGCTGAACAGGTTTCAGCAGAGCTTTCAGACTAATATGGACTAGGAAGAGAGGCCTGGCAGTCTGCTTCTGAAAATCAGCCAGTGAAAACTTTATGGATCACAATGGTCTGATCCACAAGACTGGCAGCGTTTTGCTCCATTGTGTGTGGGGTCACAGACTCGATGGCAGCTAACGACTACAACAACACGTGATGTTATGGGAGCCCCTGGGTGACGCAAACAGTTAATATGCTCAGCTGCTAACCGAAAGGATGGAGGTTTCAGCCTACTCAGAGGTGCCTCAGAAGAAAGCCCTGGTGATCTACTTTCAAAAAACCAGCCATTAAACCCCTGTGGAGCACAGTTCTCCTCTGACACACATGGGGTTGCCATATGTCAGAATCAACTCCATGGCAACTGGTTTACTGGTTATGTGATGTCATTGAACGCAGAGGTGGGCAGAGATGCCTGTACCACCTGTTTGTTCTTGCAAGCCTGTTCAAGATGGCTCCAGCACACTGCCCTGACATCTACCACCATCTCTTCCCCTTTCCAAATCTGCCTCCAAGAAAGAGAGAGAGAGAGAAGGCGGGAGAAAGAAAGAGGGGCAGACAGAATGGAAAAGGCTGGTGCAGGGCCCAGCTGGGAGGAGGGCCTGCCCTCTGGCAGGGACGTGACCTGCCAATCTGCACGGCTGCTCCACTCCTGCTGGCTGGTCTAATAAACTCTAAACTCCAGTGATTTAAGTGAAGATTTCAGATTAACATTTAAATTAATGCTGGACTCGAAATCTGGAGACCCAGGTCGCTGATGTGACTCTGTTAACTTGCTCTGTGACCTGGGGCAGAAATTTGAAATTATCTTTTCTCATAGAGCCACCCCTCCATGGGGAAGTCAGGCAACGCAGACCTGGAAGCCTTCGAACCCTGCCGTCCTGAAGGCCCTCCCAGTGCTTTCTGGCGGGAATGGAATCACCCTGGGCCCCTGAGGAGCCTGGCTGACCATTCCAAGTGTGCGTCCTTCTGTGCCTGGGGGCTGAGACTCCAGGCAGCTGATACCAGAGAAGGGCCTGGAACTTTCTTTGGAAGCTCCTGTCCCCCTCCTCAGCACTGCAGTGGTTGAGGGTACCACGGGTGTCTCTGGAGGCCCCTGGGGGCTCTCTGCTTTAGGCCCTGTCATGGAATCAGACTCTGAGATGGAGTTAGGTGTGCTGGGTGTTTATCAGGGAGTGTTCCCGCGTTCAACCGACACCTGTGGAAGGGAGAGCAAGGAAGGAGGCTTGGGCAGAGGCAGGATGCAACAGCCCCAGCTGACTCCACAGAGAAACTCTGGAGCTCAAATGGCCTGTCAGAGATGACCCCGCTAGGCCCCAACAGCCACCCTACACAGGGCCTATCTTCCTCATTACCATGGGCTGCCTGGAGGGTGTGGTCTCTGCAGCTGGGGAAGGGTCTGACCGCAGAGGGTCTGTGGGAATGGTGCCAGCAGCTGGGCAAGCACCCCCTCAGAGGGTGACTGGGGCAGCGCATAGATATGTCCACCACAGCCCTCCAGTTCATACTCCCTGCTTCTCTCTCCTGCTCCTTGCCATGCCCTTCTGTGCATGCCATCTCCTTTCCCACACGATGGCGCCTGTGCTTGGCTCCTTCTGCTGCCCCCCTACTCGCTCAGCACCCACTGCAGGTCAGGGGGCTGGGGACTTCAGTGGACAGAGCCACCAACGGGCCATTCAGGGGAGGCGTCTTCGAGGAGCCCTTCCTTTGCCCTGCCTGTCTTGGTGCTCTAAGTGCTGGGACTGAGCTGAAAGGGACAGAAGAGTAATATGTGAGACCACACAGCACCCAGGGGCTCCTGGAACACACCCTAGAAGGGGTGCCATGCTGCCCTTTTGTCCTCTGCCTGAGAAGTCCAGCCTGGTGAGACCCAAGAGAGCCGGGAGTATCAAACCACCTACACAAGCTAAGGGAGCAGGCGGGGACAGGCTCAGTCAGGCTGGTGTTAGAAACGTGGATTTCAGGATCTGGAGCAAAGTGGACATAGACAGCAGATCTCAGGGGCCCTGGAGATTCAGGACACATTGCCAGGTCAAAGCCAGGATTCCAATTCCAAGAGTCCAGAGAGGGGAGAAGAGGAAGAAAAAAAGTGAGCGAGGGCCTGCGGCGTGCTGGGTATCTTATATGCTCATTTGATCTTCCCCCTGCGGCGAAGGGGACACATTTCCATTTTACGAAGAGAAAGCCAAGTGTTAAGCCGGCTAAATAAAGCTAATAAAGAGCAGAGGCCAGATTGGAAACCATGTCCCCACTCTACGTGACACCCTGCTGCCCTCTGTTAGTGGGGAGGAGGGAATACAACATTGTGAGTTGTCACCAGAGCAGAGTTAGCAGCACCCCTGGCAATGCCCAGCTCACGGCTAGCCTTCACTCCCAGCCTGCCCCTGCCCTACCAGGCCAATGCACTGTTCTTCTGAAATGGCCTCACAGCCCAGCAGCTGGCGGCCCTCCTCTGTGCTGACGGTTCCGTTCTTCGCTCCTGAGACACTGTTTCCATTACGTCTTCCCTCTCACACTAGCGAGGGGTAAAGGATGGCAGAAAATCCCATCCCTTCTTCCTCCCACACCTGCCTTGCCCGAGTCTGCACAGTCTTGAATGCCTGCTCAGCTTTTTGGCTGTTCTTAGGGTCCTAAATGGTCCCCATTCTTGGCATTACTAGGACCCCCCTCGTTGACTTCCCAAGGAGGGCTCCTCATCTGAGCCTGCTGGGTCATCTGACACATGCAAAGGCCCCATAGGCCGTGCACACGTGTATGCACCCTTCCTGTCAGGCCCCGATCCCAAGGGGTGTGTTAGCCCCATCTCGTCAGGATCTCCCCATTGGAGAGAATGAAATGGAACCTTCCTTCCTGATTCCTGTCCAGGAGACATAGAGTTACATTCATCTGTGAGTGCAGTAACTCAGAATAACAGTGAGGCCCATCACACCTAGGCTCCCCACGGTGGGACAGAGGGAGGGGAGAAGCAGGGGCAGAGGGCAGTGCCAGCTGTCTCTTGGGGAAGGTTCCCACAACACTAGGAGGTAGAACCACATTACACGGCCACGCCAAGCTCCAAGGGAGCTGGAAATGTAGTCTTTGTTCTGGGTGGCCAAGTGTGTGGCTAAAGTCATTTTATGATGGAAGAAGGGGAAGGTGGCTGTCGGGGGCAGTGGGTAAGTTCTGGAATGCATAGGCCCAGAGACAAAGTCTTCGATGCCTCTGGCAACATGGCCAGCAAACCTTCCATCTTCTACTCATGGTGGCCTCTGAGAGGCAGGATCTTCTGCCGGAGTGCTCGGGGACACAGAAGGACTGAGCAGCACACATTGGATTTATCATTTAATAATAACTAGTTGCCGTCAATTCGACCACAACTCATGGTGACCTCACGTGTGTCAGAGTAGAACGGTGCTCCACAGGGTTTTCAATAGCTAATTTTTCAGAAGTGGGTCGCCAGGCCTTTCTTCTGAGGCCCCTTCAAGTAGACTTGAACCACCAACCTTTTGGTTAACAGCCAAACACATTAACCATTTGTACCACCCAGGACTCCCATCCTTTAATAATAGTGATCATCATAATAAATGTCAGCACACATTCACTGAGAGTCACATGGCTAGTAAGGTGCAGAGGCAGGGTGGAGCCGGGTTTGATTCTCAGGTCTGTAGGCTGACTTGGTGGCTCATTGCTGCTGATTTCTATGTGCATACTGATGGAAGTGCATTGTTTAACTCAGGAAACCTGGGAGAAGTGGCTTAATCTCTCTAAGCCACGTGTGTGAAGTGAGGACTGCTATCGCTGGGTTGTAATGAGTATAACATGTCATGATACATAGAAAGCACTTACTCCATTGGCTGGAATGCAACTCTATAAGCACTCTATAAGGTTAGCTGTTAGCACTATTAGGATTAACCTTTAGTGTAAACAATACAGGTTATGGCACTGGCCATCACATTCTGATATGTAATCAGAAAATAGCACCCAAAACGGTGTCAGATAAACACTGCCAACGTGCATATTCTGGACAGTTAAAGATTATGCTGTTCTAAAAAAGAGACCCCAAAACACAGTGGCTGGAACAAAATAGACACTTACCTGTGCCTCATCTGGTCCAGTCTGGTGGGAGGCTTTGCTTCATGGGGTCATTCAGGAAATCAGGTTCCTCCCGTCATGTTTCTCCAACACCACTTAGGGCTCGTCATCATCTGCATGGTCAAAGCCATGTCTCTGTCATGCTCACGTTCTAGTCCACAGGCAGGGAGAGCCAGGAAGTCCAGAACTGGTTTTTCGTTTTAAGCAAATGAGACTGATGTTGGAAGCCTCACTGCCATTTACTGTTTATTTGTGAGAATTGAGTCACTATGGCCACACCTAATGTAGTCTCCCTACCACCTGCCTGTCAGTGTGTCGTACTGTGGGGGCTTGAGTGTTGCTGTGATCCTGGAAGCTATGCCACCAGTATTTCAAATACCAGCAGGGTCACCCATGCTGGACAGGTTTCAGTGGAGCTTCCAGATAAGACAGACTAGGAAGAAAGGCCTGGCAATTTACTTCCTAAAATAGCCTGTGAAAACCCTATGGGTCACAACAGAATACTGTCCAATAGAGTGCTAGAAGAGGAACCGTGTAGGCTGGAAGGGACTACACAATAGTCGTAACAATGGACTCAAACATGCCAACAATCACGAAGATGTCACAGGACTGGACAATGTTTCATTCAGTTGTACATGGGGTCACTATGAGTTGGAATCAGCTTGACAGCAACTAACAACAACATGCTAATCTCTAGCTTGTTGCCTGGTACCTAAGAAGAGAAGAATGGATTTTAGGGGGATAAAGTCAGCTTCACAACCCCTAAGAAAGAAATCTCAAAGGGTACCCTTAAATTTTAAATTTAGCAAAAATGTATCTTTGGGAGCAGGGCCCAGTTTTTGACAAATCTTTTCCACAATGCAGAGGCCACTTGGGTATAATTGTTGTTGTTAGTTGTCATTGAGTTGACTCCAACTCATGGTGACCCATGTACAACAGAATGAAACGTTGCCCAGTTCTGCGCCATCGTCACGGTTGTCGATATGCTTGAGTCCATTGGTGCAGCCACTGTGTATTTTGACTGCTTTCCATCCTAGGGGACTCATCTTCCAGCTCCATATTGGACAATGCTGTGTTGTTATCATAGGGCTTTCAATGGCTGATTTTTGGAAGTAGATCACTAGGCCTTTCTTCCTAGTCTTAGTCTGGAAGCTCCAATGAAACCTGTACACCATGGGTGACCCTGCCAGTATTTGAAATACCAGTGGCATTGCTTCCAGCCTCACTGCAGCATGCAAGCCACCACAGTACAATGCCATTAATGTACCTCAATGGAGCTTCAGAGTCTTTGACAGACTCAGAACATAGCTCTTGTTATTCTTTAAAAAAACATAGTTTAAATGAGAACGTAAAACATGCATGTGGTTTTAAAAAATACACAAAGTACAAAAAGGGTATAAGAAAAGAAATACTCTCAGTGTGGCTGTCTTTGAGAACTCTGCACACTGTTGCTGGTGACCCAGCAGCCAGAGGACAAGAGTCCCTTCTCGTGTAGAGAATGTAGATGCTGCTGGCGGTCAAGGCTAGAAACAGTGCGGAAGGCAGCCAGCCAGGCCTCTACCTGCCTCCCCTTCTCCGCCCTGATACCTCTGTGTTTTGTGTCTTGTTTAGCATGCAGGGCCCTGATGGATGAGGTGGAGTATGATGTCACCAAGGCTCAGCAGAAGAAGACCGAGGTGGGCTCCTTCCGAGTAAATCCTGATGGGACGCAGGAGAGGAGAAAGGTAGCAGAAAAGAAATTATGTGCCAGTGTATAATTGCGGATATGGGCAATTACCAACCATTTATCCAAACAGCAGTTGGTCTTAATCTTCTAACCTTTCTCTTGTTCAGGGTATCAGCTCTAAATTGCTTCTGAGTCCTGGGGGACCCAAAGTAATCTTTAAGCTTGAAATTGAAGTATCTCTCCTAGCACCTAAATTTTGTGTCTTGTCAAGTCAGAAGACATTTCAGCACTATTGTTCGTCAGGATAAAAATAGCACTTCAATGGTTCTTGGGTAAGGCCAGCAGGGGACCCAGGGTGGCGGTGGCGGGAGGAGGGGTGCTGACTAGGATGACTCAAAGGTCAAGTACCTCTCCCCCAGACACCCCAGCCGTCTTCTCCCTGGTGAAGAGCTGCAGAGATTCCTATGGGGGATGCAGGATGCACACAGCAGCAGGCCTGTTTCCCCTGGTAGGCTCAGACACTCAGCTAAGGGGAAAGAAGAAATGTTCTGTCTCCACACAAGCCACCCAAAGAGCGGCTCACACCCTGAGGATCTGCGTGTGTGTGCGTGTGTGCACGCGTGTGCACGCACGCATGTGTGTGGGGGTGGGTGGGTGGATGGTAGCTACCAATGCTGTAGTGATGTAGTCTGAGAAGCCAGGAGGGGTGGGGACCAACCCCAAATGCTGGCTTCTGCCCCCAACATTTCAGGAATCACCTTTCCTTGGGCACTCAGATGATTTATGGTGCAAATGGTTAAAGCACTCAGCTGCTAATCAAAAGGTTGGAAGTTTGAGTCCATTCAATGGCACCTTGGAAGAAAGGCCTGGCAATCTACTTTGGGAAAAATCAGCCATTGAAACACCTATGGAGTGCAGTTCTACTCTGACACACATGGGGCCACCATGAGTCGGAGTCAATGTGAGAGCAACTGGTTTTGGTTTAAGCAAAATGTAATTAGAAAAGTTGTTTCACAATATCATCTAACTCACTTAAAGCTAACTAGAAATTGGTTTTGGGTTTCTTGCTGTTTTTTGTCCTAGCACACTACACTATTTTAGAGCAAATTGGCTCTAAAATAGTCAGCTGTCTGTACTTCGTCCACCTGTTTCTGAAATGGTGTTTCCATCTGAAGAGGGTGGTGGTAGAGGTAGAAAAAGATCCACAAGACTATGCGGTGGTATGTTAATTAGATTGCGTGAGTGAGATATTCTTTTAGAGAAACCATAAATGTGGTATTTGTAACTTGTCTAAGTTATGAGGGACTTCCTGAATGAGGAAGGAAGTTTCCAGGCTAGTAGATTTCATCCACAAGTCAGTGCATCTCCCATAGAAGAGAATTAGGGACTCAAGGGTCTTCTTGGATTCATTGCCTCTCGAGGTTAAATACAAGCACAAACTTGTAAAGACGCATCTTCCAGATAATGGAACGGAATGATTATGATAACTTGAGAGCAGCTGTGTGGGTCCACTGGCAACTCCACCGCAGGTCTGATCCATGGATCCGGAGAGCCCGAGATCCTGTGTGGTCACTTGATGCACAACCCATATCCCCTCCTGGAGCAAGGGGTGCAGTGGAGGGAGCAGGCTGCTCCCTGACCCCAGCCCCACAGGGGCTCGTACTGTCAGGCAGGGCTGGTAAAGCTATGCTGGGTGTGTGTGCGTGTGTGCCTTTGCTTCAAAATCAAATGAAAAGTTAATATTTTAATAGCTTAAAATTTGGGTTATCTCCTTGAAATTATTATGAGTGAAATAAACCAAAGGACGCATATTGTATGACCCCACTTATATGAAATACCCAGAATAGGCAAATTCGTAGAGCCCAGAAAGTAGGTAACAGGTTACCAGGGGCTGCATGGGGCGGGGAGGAGAGGCAGTAACTGCTTACTGGGTACAGGGTTTCTATTTGGGGTGATGGAAAAGGGTTTGGAAGTAGATAGCAGTGATGGCTGCACAACATGGTGAATGTAATGTCGCTGAACTGTATAATTACAAATGGTTAAAACGGCAAATATTTTGGTATATACACTTTACCGTAGTAAAAAATGTATGGGTTATCTGACGCATTGTTAGTGCACGTGGAGCGGAAGAAAGGAGGAAGTCAGTCCGTCGAGGGCAAAGGTTAAAAGGAAGAGGACCGTGAAGAAGTTAAAGGGAGCAGACCAGAGAGGTGGGGGAGAGGCACAGGTGGCCGAGCAGGGCGGGGCCAGGGCGGTCAAAGCCGTGGCTGGAGGAAACTGGCTATTCTTTGTTGAGTCCCTGCTGTGTGACAGATTTTAAATGATTTCTGACCCTGACAACGACTGAAAAATAACTCTTATTTCTGTTTTACTGATGCGAACATGGGAAACCCTGATGGTGTAGTGGTTAAGTGCTACGGCTGCTAACCAAAAGATCGGCAGTTCGAATCCACCAGGCGCTCCTTGGAAACTCTATGGGGTTAGTTCTACTCTGTCCTATAGTGTCACTATGAGTCAGAATGTACTCGATGGCAAGGGTAACGGATGAGAACATCATTTAGAGAAAGGTAAGTGAGAGCCTAAGGCCCCGCTGTTAACTAAGCCCTCTACGCTGGGATCTGGACGGTGGGAACGCGGGCTTTCACACCAGCTCCCTTGATGGTTTCACGCCGCATCCTTTGGGTGCACATTTAAGTGCCCAGAATGTTGCCAGTGCGCTTAATTCATCTGGAGAAAGCAGGACACCACTCTCACCTGCCTTTCGGTGTCACTGAGGATATTCCACTTGGAGGGGATCAAGGTGAAATAACTTTCTCAATTCTACCGCCCGCACTGGGTTTGTAAAGCGCTGTGAAGGAGACACTTCTGCTAGCTTCGCCAGTGGTACCTGAGTAATCTCAAACAGCCCCCGTGACCTCCTTGCGTCCAGGGGATCTTTCCGCCGGAGCTGCAGTCCAGTCGGGAATGGCCGAGACCCCGTGCGGGAGCCGGCTCTCCTCCCCCGACACCCGGACGGTGGTCAGCTCTGTATTTACCGCGTGTGCGGCAGGAGAAAACGCTCCTTCTCAAACCCCTACGTGGCCCATTGGCCTGACTTTGTGGGGTGTGGTTTTCTGTCTCTGGCTCATTCTGCTCATTCTCAGCCATGTGACCCCCAGGACGCCTGCGCTGTAAGGGACTCTGTGCCCCTCGGCAGGACCACCTGGACGGTCTCACTGTTCTCCCACGAAGAACCCCTCCCCTCCCTTCTCCGGGCCGTGGTGGTCCTCACTGGACCTACTGGCCCGTCGGTCGTCCTGGGCCGAAGCGGGAGTACCGGCACTCGCAGCGTGAGCTGGCTGCACACTCGCGCTGCGGCCTGCGCCTGCGTGCGGGGGAGGCAGGCGGTCGTGATGGGGTGTTAGGATCTGGGCCTTTCTCTTGTTTTCTGTGGGGCAGAAGGCCAGAATGCGTGCATTTAGCTTGGTGCTCAGCAGGGAACAAAGTGGTGCGTGGCTGGTACCAAATGCCAAGGGGCACTGTGCGCAAACGCGGCCTGGCCCGAAAGAGGCCTTTCCTGAGACGTGGGTCTCGAGGACACACTGGCCAAAGGGGCGACGCTGCTTGTTTCCCTGCACCCCTTTCTTCTTTTCTTCTTTAATTCTGTGCCTCTCTAAGGATGGAATGGAATATCCATCAGCATGCTGTTCCCTATGTGAGGGGATTGAAAGGTGCTGGGGTTACTGTTATTCACCCGAGGGGCGAGTGTCCTTTCTGAGAACACGTATGCTGAAGGGGAGAGAGGGGCATAGAATGGAATGAAGTCACCTCTTAAACTCGCTGTGGACTCTCAATATACAGAGTGCCAGGATGCCGTGGGCCCCGTTCGCTCAGTGATTCTTGTGTCTGATGCTGCGTAAGTCCCAGGGGCCCAGGTGGAGAGGAAGAGTGCAGGGTGGGGTCAGCTTCTCTGGACCGTCCTCATTTGGTGAGAAGAAGGTTCAAATGAGGCTCATGTTACATATCCCATCCCCAAAGGACTGCCAGTGAGAGAACCGTCCCTGTGCAGTGGCCCCAGGCGTGCTCTCACGTGCATGAACGTGGGTCCCGAGACAGACAGGAAACGGCAGAGCAGGTGCCCATCACCTCCACCTAGAAGAAAGTCTCCCCAGCATGTCGTACAAACAGCGGGCCAGCTTCCTGGCCTCCATGTGTTGAAGAAGCATTTAATACACGTATGAATCCTTGCAGAGTCCCTCGGTGGTGTGAACAGTTAACACATTTGGCTGTTGACCGAAAGGTTGGAGGTTAGAGTCCACCCAGTGGCACCTCTGAAGAAAGGCCTGGCAGTCTACTTCTGAAAAATCAGCCATTGAAAACCCTCTGGAGCACAGCTCTACTCTGACACATACGGAGACACCATGAGTCGGAGTTGACACTACAACTAGTATGGATCCTTGCACACACCCCCGTCCCGTGCATGTCATTTCGAATCACCGGTGACAAAGGCAACGCACACGCACTGTTCTTGCCCCTCCTCTTGCACTTCTCTCCCTGTCTGGCCTTTTCTCTTCTTTCAGCGACTCTTTCCCTGTGCATCCTAGTGACTGAGCCCCCCTCAGCCAGTCAGTCAAGAAGCCCTGGGGAAGCCCCTCCTGGGTGCTCAGAGACCCCGGGGGAAGTGCTGACATGGTGTCTGCACCCAGGGCTGGGGGATCAAGTCCCACAGCCCCTCCCCCTTAGGTCAGAAGATTCCTGGGTCCCTCTCCTCTGGTGCGTTCCCACCTATTTGACTTTATCCCTGGGCCCACTTTGCCTTTGGCTTGGCCACTCCATCCTGTCGTCTCTACCTGGCTCTGAGCTGCCTGCCTTGGGGTCGCTTTTCCGGTTTTCTCTCCCTTGTCACATGCACCTGTGAACAAAGGGAATCATAAACCTGCACTTGTGGGGTCACTCGCTAAAGCCCCAGCGACTCCGGCCCCAGGTGCAGGGATGGGCTTGGCCACCTGCTGAGTGCTAGCATGTAAGGACCAGGGGCAGAACTGGCCTTTGGGGAGACTGAGTAGGACTCAGGTGGGGGGGAGGTGGGAACACAGGATAGGGGGTCAGTAACTGTGGCAGGTGCCCTGAGCTCCGTTGCCCTGGGGCCTCGGTGAGCTCCCCCTGGCTTCCAGCTGCCACACCTTGCTCTCATGACAGCTTTTTCCCACTTATCAGGGGAGGGAACAAAGCCCGGGGGGGGGGGTCATAAACACCCCTTGGGTGGGAGTGTCTTGAAGTGTGCTATATGCTGGTTTCCAGGGTGCCATGGTGCCCACAGTGGCCGCCGGCTTGACCACGCTCCTGACTGGCTACCTTCGCGTCCCTGAAGCACTTCCCCACCCCCGCCGTGTTTCCAACTCTCCCACATAAACCCCCCCGGGAGAACCCAAACCACGACAGAAACCGCAAGGCCCGCTTAGACAAACTCTTCCCTCTGGGGTCTGACGTGGTTTCCGAGCCACGATGATGCACATTGCCCTTTGAGTTGTGACTGTAGAGGCGGCCGCTCCACTGTACAGGTTTCCTGGGCAGGAAAGCCTGCGACCCCAGCCCCTATCAGCAATCACACACTCGGGGTGGGCTCAGTGCTGGGGGCAGACTCCACACAGGTCAATTTCTTCTGAGTTCTGAGAGGCAAGGCCTCCCACAGTCACCCCCACCCCCGCGGGGACCCTCAAAGCCAAACCCAGCCTCCTTCTCCTCACCTGGGGTGGCCCTGCTGAGTGGGCTAGAGGGAGCAAGGAAAGGGTCTGGTGGTGCTGGAAATTGTTAGAAAATGAGTCTCATTTATTTTCATTGACATCATCCTCACGGTAGCTTAGAGGTCTGCAATGTTGTCCATTTTATGTGACAACCCATAAAAGTAGAGATGATGGAAATGGCATCTAGTTAGTAACACACAATGTGTGTGAAGCTCAGGTTTCCAGAGATTTACCACCTGGCTTTGTTGTAAATATCCTCCTTTGCCAAGGTTTTTGGTGCCACTCTCTTTTTTTTTAAAAGAAGAAATTAAATTCTCATGCAGCAACCTTTTGCTTGCTGTTGCTTTATGAGATACAGTGTTCTTGTCCTCTGCTTGCAAAGACGGCTCTGGTCGGCGGACGGGAACAGAGGTTCTGTGGAGGCACGCTCATTGAAGTCGAGGGGTAGGAGCCAGCGCCACGTGGCACCTGGGTTTTCGGTGACAGGTGTGAGGCCACTCCCGCTGGCTGCATTCCATGCAAATGTTCCCGCTTGACATTTCTCTTGAGTTGTTAAAAAGGCCTGTCTGTTCAGCAAAGTACAGTCAGCAAATAGCACCAAGGTTACCTCTTTTTTTTTTAAATTTTTTAACAAATTGGATTAATGGCAGTTTTAGTAAAACAGCAACACAGCACCATTGGAGCCAGTTATTTTCTGTTTACATTTCAAGCAAGTATTTATTCACCGGTCCTAAAAACGATGAAAGCCAGACCTCCAGGAATGAGGGTATAAACTAACAGCTGTTCTGAAGACAGGATCTGCTCTGGAGCCGGAGTTTGGGCTGGTGTTTGCTTTTGCATATTCAAACTCTGAACTCTATCTGCTGGGTACAGGATGGCCCGTTCCATGTGCTCGGTACCTAGTAGGAGCCCAGTAAACACTTGCTAAGTGTATGAGTGGGAAATTAAAATGCCCAACGTGAAATGGGTTCCTTTGCCTTGGTTAAGTGTTCGAAATATGCCAAGTTCTCTATAAAACATAGAAGTTCAAACAGAAAAAGGACCACCAATCAATAATAATGATTATGACACCAGTATCTTGTTTAGATTAGCAAGTGATGCCTTTTGTTAAATTCTCCTGATAACTTTGGGAAGAAAATGGAGCCACTTTAATCAGCTTCATTTAGGATTGCAGAAGGTGAGTCTTAAGAGCTTTTCATGACTCACCTTATTATGACAACTTGGTATTAATTTAATTTGCTGATACGGACATTTAGACAAATTCCAAGTCATTTGCTCTTTACAGGGCTGCCCCATACGGTTCCATGCTGCACGACCCAGGGAGGCTGTAGTATCCTGGAGTTGTGCAGTGCACAAGCTGAGTAATTATACATGGGGACTCTGCTAACAAAATGAGAGTGATGCTATTGTACTTGGCCAGCAAGGAGGGGGAGGGTCACTAGTCAGTCTGCAGGTGGCAATCCATTAGTGGGTCGTAAAACTGGTTTCATGTCTTGCAACCAGCATTTTAAATATATATTAAAAAAATCAGAGTACATTTTATATAAAAATAAAATATTGTTTTGTAAAAATTTGCATGTAATGGGTTGCAATGTAAAAAATGGGTCACGTTCTAAAACCTTGAAAGCCAGCATAGCAGATGGCTGTGCCCAGCATGGGACAGTAGCCTAAAGATATTTCATTTGGAAAGATTGTTAATAGGCAAACACCGCTGCAGTCATTCCTATCTGACACCCGACACAGAAACAATGGGGACTGTGACACTAAATTTTACGGCAGTAAGAGCTTAGGATTTGGCTGTCTATACATTTTACAGAACAGGAAACTGAGGCCCTGAGAAACTGAGGGCAGAGATGATGGCCCCACACTCCAGAGGTGTTCCCAGCCACCTCGTCCCTTGGCTCGCTGCTGCTGCAGCACTCAGGGCTCATGCCTTCCTAATCGTGTGCTCCGGCACAGTGGCCTGGGGTGACCTGTCCTCCCCTGCGTCAATCAGGTCACCAGGTATGCAGGTCCGCTTGTGCGAGGTGTGGTGTAGAAAAGAGAAGGAATTCTTACCCTGAAGGACTTTACACTGTAACCACAGATGCCTCGACAGGACCCGGTGTGAATGCCATGTGACAGAATGTAACTGACTGATTGCGTGGCATGGACTTTAAGTGCCAAGGAAGTCGGAGGGGAAATAGTGGGGCAGAGGTCATAGGGTAAGTGGGTTGTATTAGCAGTAATTATAGCTACTCTTTGTCCAGAGCTTTCTATATGCTGAAAATAGTGCTAAGAACTTTTCAACATCCTCATTTGATTCTCACAACAACTTAAACAATGTGACTCTCCCCCTGTGTTATAAATGGAAAAGCCAAAGCTTAGAGACTCAGATAGCCTAGGGCCACCCAGTAGTTGATGGCAAAGCTGGTACTTGGACCTCAGTCTGTCCATTCAAATGCCCGTGTTATTAATCACTCTGATAGAAACTACCTGGAAGGATGCAGAGACTGTAAGTGGGGAAAGAGAGAGGAGAGGGCTGGGGAGACAATGTAGCTGGAGGCAGGACTAATGCTTTAAATATACATACTACTCATTTCACGTTGTTACAGAAAAAAATACAATTAAAAGTGGCTTAGACAATAGGAGCATTAATCATCTTATACAATAAAAAGTCTGGCCGTAGAGTAGTTCTTGTTGTTATTATTAGTTGTCATAGAGCCGGCTCCAACTCATGGCCACCTTTTGTACAACAGAAGGAAATGTTGCCTAATCCTGTGTCATCTTCATGGTCGTTGGTGTGTCTGAGTCCATTGCTGTAGCTATAGAGTCGATCGGTCTCACTGAGGCTTTCTCTCATTTTCGCTGACCTGCTGTCTTAGTCATCTAGTGCTGCTATAACAGAAATACCACAAGCGGCTGGCTTTAACAAACAGAAATTTATTCTCTCACAGTCTAGGAGGCTAGAAGACCGAACTCAGGACATCAGCTCCAGGGGAAAGCTTTCTCTCTCTCTGTTGGCTCTGGGGGAGGGTCCTTGTTGTAGATCTTCCCCGGTCGAGGAGTTTCTCAGCTCAGGGAACCCGGGTCCAAAGGACGCGCTATGCTCCCAGCGTTTCTTTCTTGGTGGTATGAGGTTCCCCGTCTCTCAGCTCACTTCTCTCTTTTATATCTCAAAAGAGATTGACTTAAGACAAAACTTAATTTTGTAGATTGAGTCCTGCATCGTTAACATAACTGCCACTAATCCCACCTCATTAACATCATAAAGGTAGAATTTACAACACATACGAAAATTAATATCAGATGACAGAATGGTGGACAATCACACAATACTGGGAATTATGGCCTAGCCAAGTTGACGCACATTTTTGGGGGACACAATTCAATCCATGACACCTACTTTACCAAGCATGATGTCTTTGACTACATGAGTAATTCTAGATATGGTTAATTCAGTGGCATGCTGACATCATGAATGACCTGGTTTTTGTCTTTCTTTTCTGTCATTCTTAGTATAGTTCTTTTAGGCTGGTTCTCCTCATGAACCCAAGATGGCTGCACATGAACCCAGCTGTCACATGCAAGCAACAATGTTCAAAGCAGAAAAGGGAAAATCTTTGCATTATGTTCCTTTTTGACAAGTGGAAAATTTGTGCAGAAGCGACCACCAGAACCCCAAAAAGACTTCCCCATATACCTCATTGGCCAGGAATGCCTCACATGCCCAAGACGAAACCAATCACTTGGCAAAGGGAATAAGCTCACTGTGATGGGCTCAGATTAACCCAGGCTCACTCCCTGGGACTGGGGAGGGGCCGACGTCCCTGAACACAGAGGGCGGACGAACATAACCTGTTCTCTTAGAATGGTTGTTTGGTAGATGGCCACCAGATCTGCCTTAGTTTAGCATCTGCACGTTGGTGAGCATGGAGAGTCCAGGAGATGGTGAGACAGTCCTGAAAGTGGGTGAAGGGACTGTGAAGAATAAGGTTTGACAGGGACAATCTGCTTTCTTACATTTTTTTATAAGCCAGAGAAGGGAATGATATAAGGATGGATTATAGTGCTGAAAACTATACCTAGCAATCAGGCATTTTGGGGACTGCCCCTTAATTTTTCTGTGTTGGTCCCTGGAAGCCACCTTAATAAATGTATTGTTTTGTTAACCACTGTGAGTAAAATTATGTTTATAGGAACCTGTAAATTGCCGTGTGAAAAAAATCAGGAAAGTGTTTTCTAGTATTAAGTGTAAAAAGAGGTCGTTAACCAGTATGTACAGATGATCCCTGTCTGTATCTGTATGTGTTCACTGGGGAAAAACTTGGCATAATACGCGCTGCACTATTAACAGTGGTCATCTCTCGGTATCAGTACTGAGTTTCTTTTTTTTGCATATCGTTTAAATTTTTTTCTATAATGAACACACTGTTACTTACGTAATTAAAAAACATAATCACAGCAAGTTTTTGAGAGCTCAAAGGAACTCCATTTATTACAGGCATTCCATTTGTAATAAACAGCATTACTCTTGGTTGTTGCTGTTGTGGTCAATTCCGACTCGTGGCAACCCCATGCGTGCAGAGTAGAACTGTTCCATAGGGTTTTCAAGGCTGTGACCTCTCTGAAGCAGATGACCAGGTCTGTCTTCTGAGGCACCTGTGTTGGGTAGGTTTGAACCACCAGCCTTTTGGCTAGTATTCAAGAGTTTAACCGTTTGTACCAACTGGGGATTCCTTGCTCTTGGTAAGATGGAAAGCCACACCTGGACAAGGGATTTTCTTTTGTTCAAAATACTTGATGAAAAGCTGTGAGGTGGCTCCCTCTTAATTTGTTCAACTTCCAACCATTTTTGCTAAAATGCTTTCATTCTTTAGATTTTTTGAGATTCATAGGAAGCTGGGGGAGAGGGGAGGTGGCTTTCATCTTTGTCTCTGGAACTACTCTCTCTTCTTTCCATAACTCTATTTGGCCAAGGACCTACTCTTTTGAAACAAGTTGATCCCATCTCTCTTAACACTCTACAAGGAAGTGAACAGATATTAGTCCGTTCAATAATAAATAATCCTGATTTCCTTACTTAGACTCTTCATTTTTCTTTCCTTTCAAAGAAGACAAATAAGAAGAATGAATGAATAGTTCTGGTCCTCAAGACCATAAAACTTGGAACTCTATACATTTTTATTCAATGGGTTCAGTGACTTTTATTGTGTGTCATCTTCTAGACTATCTCTCCTCTTTCTATTTTACTAGAAAAGAGAAACATTATCACTCAAGCTTTTATTTAAAATGTTGGTGTAATTCTTTACTGATTGCGTTTGTCTGGGTAGGTAATTGCTGTAATGATCCCATGACTTCAGTGACTGCACAGTGAAAGATTATTTTTTGCTCATGTCATGGTCCAGTGTGTGTTGGCAGGGGCATCTATTCCACTTGGTCATTCAGGGACCCAGGCTCCTTCCATCTTGTGGCTCCACCTTCTCCAGGTTCTCAGAGCCCTCTTCACTCAGCAGGTGGTTAGGGAAGAGAGAGCATGAAAAGGTCCTTGGGAAGTTTTTATGGGCAGACCTAAAAGTGGGATACCCTACTCCTGCCCACATTCCATTGCTGGCTCTCAGTCACATGTCCTCGCCTAATTGCAAGAGAGACTGGGAACAATCCTGCTGTGTGTGTGCCCAATAAGAGAAAGAAATGGGGTATGATGAACATATAGCAATTTTTGCCTCACCAGTCACTGGGGAGAGCTTGGTGATATGAGACAAAGAAAGGTAACTCAGTGCATCACTTGATACATTTGGTGACCTGAGTGAAGTGTCTTCAAACCTATTACTGTAGATATCAAGTACAGAAGAGCCCATGAGCTTCTTAGCCTCCCAGTGCAGGAGAAGCAGCCAGCCCAGCCTACAGTTCTTGTCTATTGCGGTAGTTGGCTGGTCCTCCAAAGTCTTGTACTTCCTTCCAGGTGACTGCAGATGATAATTTAAGTCACTTTTTTGCCATTGCATGCCATGGATTAGCAGCTCCCATTTTAAATGGTAACCAGATCTTCACTGCCTCTAAACAGTACGAGGTACGAATAGCCTCACCCAGATTCTCATCTTTGAGGGTTTATTGCCTACAGCCAATTCTTTACCAAATAATCTATCAGAGTCAAATTGCAAATGTAAGAATCACTCCAGCTATTTTCAACAGAAAGGAATTTAATACAAGGACTAAGAGGCTTCACCGCAGCACACCTGGGCCAGCAAACAGCAAAGAGGAGAATCTGGAGGCCGCAGCCGACGCTGTTCATCACCACGCGGCATTTGCCGTGATTCAGGGGCAGGAAGTGCTGCTGCTGCAGCTTTGGCTCCAGAGCTGTGACGCCTGCTGGAGCTACACTAGCAAAAACCTGGGAGCCCTGTGCCCTGCTTTTCCACACTCACAAGTACCCTCTTCACACCCAATACCCACAGCTGGGTACTGGGAACTGCTCCAGAAAAGCCCAGTGACCCAGACAGGGCTTACCAGAAGAAAATGGCAGAAGCAGAACAAAGATGGCCTCGGCCTGCCTCTGCCTTTCAAATCACATGTGAGTGCGTCCAATCGGCGAGACCTAAATTCACTATAGAACCCTGTGCAGATGAGTCTTGAAAATGTAGGATTTTGCTTTCCAACCTTTGCAGCACATAGTGGAGGACAGGGAATGGATGCCGAGTGCCCATCCTCCATTTCACCCATCTTCCAAAACTGGGCCTGTCTGCAAGGAAGGAAAAGGGAATAGACAGTGGGTGGGCAATTGTTGCTGCTATTTTTTGTGCTTTGTTTATTCAAGTCTTTTTTTATTGTTGTTCAGTCAAGTTTTTTTTTTTTTTTTGTCTTATTCCTGTGGATTCTGTAAATTTCTTAAGTTCTTCTTTACACATGGTATGTTTTTGGTTGCTATTGTGATTGAATTTTTAGACCTATAGGCTTTTTGACTTTGCCCCATCTTTGGGTAATTGTTCCTCTTTGGTCAAAAGTGCTCTCCTTTGTCCCCTCCCAAAGGGTTAGGCTTTGACAAACAGGACTTGGGAGGGAAAGGGTCTTGCCCGAGACTTCTGCTGGTGACCTAGAGGCAGGGAGAGCTCAAAAGGGCCTGGCCACTGGCAGTGGACGGTGGAGGAGGAAGCACGGGGAAAGGAAGCGTGATTGTGTCTCAGTAGTTCATCCTGTCACAAATGTTGCGTCTTTCCCAGAAGTCTGTGCACAGCGGCAGGAACCCTTTAAATGTTGAATTTGACTTTAGGGAAGCCCAGGCTGCAGGGAGAGTTTTTCCACTTGTTTCCTTCTTAGTTTTTGAGCGGGAAGAGTCTCCCTGAGACCCTTCACGTATGTGCTGCATATCCAACCACATTTTCTGTTTAAAAACAGCTTCAGTCTTACCCACAGTAGCCAGTGTTACCCCCAGCTGTCTGGGCCCCTTCCCCAGGCTGTTGCTACCTGTCCACTTGACCCAAAAACTGTATATCAACCTCTGCCAGTGCTAACACGCTCAGTTACATCCTCCCATGAACATATAAAGGTGACAGAATCCAGCTTCCCTGGCCTCCTTGACATTTGGACAAAGGCCGAAGGTTCTGATTCCTTCAAATGGTCTGGATGGCTTAACTGACTGACCCACCCCTTGCTCACTCAGTGCCTGACAAGCCCTCTGCTGGGCATTTTTGTTGTATGGGGTTCCTGTGACCTGTGAGGCTCTGTGGTTTTCTTCTTTACCTGAGGTGGGAACCCCACCCACTTTCACACTTCCACTCAGTCCTGCTAGAGGGGGCATCCTCTCTGACGTGCCCAGGACTGGCCGCCAGCACTGTGTTGGGCATAGGTGCAATTCCTGCATGACCTGATTTGAGGGAGACTGAAACAGTCCCCCTGCAGCCAAATCTGTTATCTGCCTGATCAAACCAGTTGCCATCAGTCGACTTTGACTCATAGCAACCCCATGTGTGTCAGAGTAGAACTGCTCCATAGGGTTTTCAATGACTAATTTTTTTGGAAGTAGATCACCAGGCCTTTCTGCAGAGATGCCTCTGGGTGGACTTAACCCTCCAACCTTTTGGTTTGCAGCCAAGTGTTAACTGTTTACATTATCCAGGGTCTCCATCTACCTGACACATCTTCAGAAAGGCCAGGGAAGAAAGGGGGACGGGGGAAGGCTTTGCAGCACGTGTGGGTCCACGCACACTTACTAGCTCACAGTCACTATCACAGAGCAGAGCGAGAGCATGATACGCAGGTCAACAAAGTTGGATGCAGAGCGACCTGGTGCAGCCAGGAGACCAACTGCTTGAGAGCCAGGGGCTCTGGAGAAAGGGAAACTGAAAGGCACTTTTTCCTGCTTAGCAGGCTTACCACTGACCTGCTGCTGGGCCAGTGCACAGATGGGGTAGACATCCCCTGCTGGTGCTGGGAGTACGGTGCTCTTCAAAGCCCGGCCAGCAGGGGGCCCCTTTCCCCAGGGCCTTCTCTCCTCTTGGCCCTCTCCCTCTGCAAGGGGGTTAACAACCTGCTTAGACAAGGATTCCAGCCCACCCCTTTCCCCAAACCACAGAAGATTAAACATTCATGATGTCCTCAGAGGATATGGGGAGGAGGGGTGATACAACATTAAAAGGAAGAGAGATTATTTTTAATCCTCTTGGTGGGTGTTGAAACAATGACAGAGAGCAAAGCTGCTGAAGTTTGCTCCGTTAGATTGAGGCGAGAATGACAGACGTTGCCACCGGGAGCAGGTAATGATAAACTATGTTTTTCTCATCTGAGTAAGAAAATCGCCTTAATCCCATAGATATTGCTTCTCAGGTCAAAAGTGCTCAGGTTTTCATAATGCTTGGCTCCGAGTAGAGTGGGGTGCTAACCTGATATCAATTTTGGCCTCTGGGGCCCGATGATTGTGGGGAGCGAGTGAGCCTCTGGTTCCTCAAGGACCTTGGAGCAGTGGTGCTCCTAAAACGTCTCTTCATTTGCTGGAGTGGGATTCTCACTCTTTGGGGACCTCTCTACTTTGTTATTACTGTTTGATTCTGCGAACCTCTCGTTCCCTCAGTTGGGCATATACTTAAAAATAACGTGAACAAACATTAATTCTGTTCTGAGAATCTTTCTGAAAATGGCATGAACACACTTGTTTTCCTCTTCCCCTTAGAGTAATGGGCACATCCCAAGTCAAACATCAGAGTAGTCTTATTTGTTTGCCAACTAAAACTGCAAGGTTCAGAATTGCTGAGCATTCAGGTCTCTGCCTTCTACCACCTTCTCACTAAGAGGTGCAGAGGGAGCTGGGAAACAGGAGCCTGGACGTTCTGTCTGTGATTCAGCATGTTTTCACGTCCTCAGATTGAGGACGCCTGCAGTGAGGCAAAGCCATTTGAAAAGCCTTGTTTCCGAAGCTGCCTGGACATGAGTGTACACCACAAAAACTTTCTCTGTAGGGTTTGTTCTTAGGTACTCCAACAGAATTGAAGGCTCTCTGGAGATGTCCTGTCTTTTATCTGTAAGTAGGCAGGCTTGAGTGGCTAGCAATCAGAGATTTTGTTGTTGTTATTGAGTTATAAAAGAGACATTAGTCTATTTTGTTTTCTGACTATAGACTGAGGCAGGAGGTATTTGAGAGAATGGTTTTTGTTTTTGGATGTTTAAAAAAAATTGAGTTAAAATATATTTAACAAAAAATTTGCTGCTTCCACCAGTCTTAAGTGCACAATTCAGTGACATTAATCACATTTACTATGGTGTTGTTAGCTACCAGTACCTGAAGCAATAACTCCCTATTCCCCACACGGCCCCAGCCTTTGGTAACCACCAAACTTATGTCTCTATGCATTTCCTGTTTTAGATATTTTATATAAGTGGAATCATACAGTATTGCTCCTTTTTTCTTTTTTTTAAGTCAACATTTTTTTCTTTTTTTTTATTGTGCTTTAAGTGAAAGTTAACAGTTCAAGTCAGTTTCTCATAGAAAAATTTATACACACATTGCTATGTGTTCCTAATTGCTTTCCCTATAATGGGACAACACACTCCTCCTTTCCACCCCGGATTTCCCGTGTCCATTCAACCAGCTCCTGACCCTCTCTGCCTTCTCATCTGGCCTCCGGACAGGAGCTGCCCATTTAGTCTCATGTATCTACTTGAGCTAAGAAGCACTCTCTTTATGAGTATCATTTTATGTCCCATAGTCCGGTGTAATCTTTGTCTGAAGAGTTGGCTTTGGGAATGATTTCAGTTCTGGGTTAACAGAGAGTCTGGGGGCCAAGTCTTCCGGGGTTCCTTCAGGCTCAGTCAGACCATTAAGTCTGTTCTTTTTACTAGAATTTGAGTTCTGCACCCGACTTTTCTCCTGCTCCATCAGGGACTCCCTCTTGTGTTCCCTGTCAGGGCAGTCATTGGTGGTAGCCAGTCACCGTCTAGTTCTTCTGGTCTCAGGTTGATGGAGTCTCTGGTTTATGTGGACCTATCTGTCTCTTGGGCTAATACTTTCCTTGTGTCTTTGGTGCTCTTCATTCGTCTTTCTCCAGGTAGGTTGGGATCAATTGATGTACCTTAGATGGCTGCTCGCTAGCTTTTAAGACCGCAGATGCCACTCACCAAAGTGGGATGCAGAGCATTTTCTTAATAACCTTTGTTATGCCAATTGACCTAGATGTCCCCTGAAAACATGGTTCTCAGACCCCCGCCCCTGATACTCTGTCCCTCGAAGTGTTTGGTTGTATTCAGGAAACTTCTTAGCTTTGGTTTAGTCCTGTTGTGCTAACTTCCCCTGTAGTATATGTTGTCCTTCCCTTCACCTAAAATAATTCTTGTCAACTATCTAGTCAGTAAATACTCCTCTCCCTCACTCCCCACCCTCATAACTATCAAAGAATGTTTTCTTCTGTGTTTAAACCATTTCTTGAGTTCGTATAATACTGGTCTCATACAATGTTTGTCCTTTTGTGACTGACTAATTTCACTCAGCATAATGCCTTCCAGATTCATCCATGTTATGAGATGTTTCACTGATTCAACATTTTTCTTTATTGTTGCATAGTATTCCATTGTGTGAATATACCATAATTTGTTTATCCATTTGTCTGTTGATGGGCACCTAGGTTGTTTCCATCTTTTTTTTTTTATAAATTCTTTTTTTTTTTTATTGTACTTCAGGTGAAGGTTTACAGAACAGTTTTCTTATCAAACAGTAGTACACATATTGTTTTATGACATTGGTTAACAACCCCATGACATGTCAACCCTCTCCCTTCTCGACCTTGTTTTCATCTTTTTGCTGTTGTGAACAGTGCTGCAATGAATATGGGTGTGCATATAACTATTCGTGTGACGGCTCTTATTTCTCTAGATATTCCAAGGAGCGGGATTGCTGGATCGTATGGTACTTCCATTTCTAACTTTTTAAGGAAGTGCAAAATCAATTTCCAAAGTGGTTGTACCGTTTTACATTCCCACCAGCAGTATGTAAGTGTTCCAGTCTCTCCACAACCTCTCCAACATGTATTATTTTGTGTTTTTTGGATCAATGCTAGCCTTGTTGGGGTGAGATGGTATCTCAATGTAGTTTTGATTTGCATTTCTCTAATGGCGAGTGATCGTGAACATTTCCTCATGTGCCTGTTAGGCACCTGAATCTCTTCTTTGGCGAAATACTTGTTCATATCCTTTGCCCATTTTTTAATTGGGTTATTTGTCTGTTTGTTGTTGAGGTTTTGCAGTGTTTTGTAGATTTTAGAGATTAGGTGCTGATCGGATTTGTCATAGCCAAAAATTTTTTCCCAGTCTGTAGGTTGTCTTTTCACTCTTTTGGTGAAGTCTTTTGATGAGCGTAAGTGTTTGATTTTTAGGAGCTCCCAGTTATCTAGTTTCTCTTCTGGTGTTTGTGCATTTTTACTTATGGTTCATGTTCTGTTTATGCCATGTATTAGGGCTACTAGCGTTGTGGTATTTTTTCTTTCATGATCTTTATCGTTTTCGAATTGACATTTAGGTCTTTGATCCATTTTAAGTTAGTTTTTGTGCATGGTGTGAGGTATGGGTCTTGTTTCAGTTATTTGCAAATGGATATCCAGTTATGCCAGCACCATTTGTTAAAGAGACTGTCTTTTCTCCAATTAATGGACTTTGGGGCTTTGTCAAATATCAGCTGCTCATAGGCAGATGAATTTATGTCTGGATTCTCAATTCTGTTCCATTTCCATTGGTCTATGTATCTGTTGTTGTACCAGTACCAGGCTGTTTTGACTACCGTGATGGTATAATAGGTTCTAAAATCAGGTAGTGTGAGGCT
>NW_004443956.1:19209025-19211566 GCF_000243295.1 Trichechus manatus latirostris | reverse complement strand
TCTCTGGTTAGATTTATTCCTAAGTATTTTATCTTCTTGGGGGCTATTGTAAATGGCATTGATTTGGTGATTTCGTCTTCGAAGTTCTCTTTGTTGGTGTAGAGGAATCGACCTTATTTTTGTATGTTTTTCTTGTATCCTGATACTTTGGTGAAATTTTCTATTAGTTCCAGTAGTTTTCTTATGAATTCTTTGGGGTTTTCTGTATATAAGATCATATCATCTGCAAATAGAGATACTTTGACTTCTTCCCTACCAATTTAGATGCCCTTTATTTCTTTCTCTAGCCTAATTTTTCTGGCTAGAACCTCCAGCACAATTTTGAGTAAGAGTGGTGATAAATGACATCCTTGTCTGGTTCCCATTTTCAAGGGGAATGCTTTCAGACTCTCTCCATTTAGAATGATGTTGGTCGTTGGCTTTGTATAAATGCCCTTGATTATGCTGAGGAATGTCCCTTCTATTCCTATTTTGCTGAGAGTTTTTTTTATCATGAATGGGGTTGGACTTTGTCAAATGCCTTTTCTGCATCAATTGATAAGATCATGTGGTTCTTGTCTTTGTCTTATTTATGTGATGGATTACTTTGATTGTTTTTCTAATGTTGAACCATCCCTGCATACCTGGTATGAATCCTACTTGATCATGGTGAATTATTTGTTTGCTATGTTGCTGAATTCTATTGGCTAGAATTTTGTTGAGGATTTTTGTGTCTGTGTTCATGAGGGATATTGATCTGTAATTTTCTTTTTTTGTGGTGTCTTTACCTGGTTTTGTTATCAGGGTTATGCTGGCTTCATGGAATGAATTTGGGAGTATTCCATCCTTTTCTATGCTCTGAAATACCTTTAGTAGTAGTAGTGTTAACTCTACTCTGAAAGTTTGGTAAAATTCTCCAGAGAAACCGTCCAGGACAGGGCTTTTTTTTGTTGGGAGTTTTTTAATTACCTTTTCAATTTCTTCTTTTGTTATAAGTTTATTTAGTTGTTCTACCTCTGTTTGTGTTAGTTTAGGTGGGTAGTGTGTTTCTAGAAATTTGTACATTTCCTATAGGTTTTCCAATTTGTTAGAGTACAATTTTTCATAGTATTCTGTTATGATTCCTTTAATTTCAGTTGGGTCTGTTGTGATATCATCCATCTCATTTCTTATTTGGGTTATTTGCTTCCTCTCCTGTTTTTCTTTTGTCAGTTTGGCCAATGGTTTATTGATTTTATTGATCTTTTCACAGAATGAGATTTTGGTCTTGTTAACTCTTTCAATTGTTTTTCTATTTTCTATTTCATTTAATTCTGCTTTAATTTTTATTATTTGCTTTCTTCTGATGCCCGAGGGCTTCTTTTTCTGCTCTGTTTCTATTTGTTCAAGTTGTAGGGTTAATGTTTTCATCTTGGCCCTTTCTTCTTTTTGGATGTGTGCATTTATTGCTATAAAATGACCTCTGAACACTGCTTTTGCTGTGTCGCAAAGGTTGTGGTAGAATGTGTTTTCATTCTTATTTGATTCTGTGAATTTCTTTATTCCATCCTTAATTTCTTCTATAACCCAGTAGTTTTTGAGCAAGGTGGTCAGTCTCCACGTGTTTGATTTTTTTCCCTTGCTTTTTCTGTTATTGATTTCCACTTTTATGACTTTATGGTCAGAAAAGATGCTTTGTAATGTTTGGATGCTTTGGATTCTGTTAAGGCTTGCTTTATGGTCTAATATGTGGTCTATTCTGGAGAATGTTCCATATGCATTGGAGAAGAAAGAATACTTGTCTGCTGTTGGGTGGAGTGTTCTGTATATCTCTGTGAGGTCAAGTCGGTTGACTGTGGCATTTAAACCTTCCAAGCTCCTATTGAGCTTCTTTCTGTATGTTCTGTCTGTCACCGAAAGTGGTATGTTGAAGTCTCCTACTATTATTGTGGAGCTGTCTATCTCTCTTTTCAATGGTGTTAGAGTTTGTTCTATGTGTTTTGGAGCCCCGTTATTGGGTGCATAAATATTTATTATGGTTATGTCCTCCTGGTGTATTGACCTTTTAATCATTATACAGTGTCCTTCCTTATCCTTTGTGGTGGATTTTACTTTAAAGTCTGTTTTGTCAGAGATTAATGTGCCACTCCTGCTCTTTTTTGATTGTTGTTTGCTTGATATATTTTTTCCATCCTTTGAGTTTTAGTTTGTTTGTGTCTTTAAGTCTAACGTGTATCTCTTGTAGGTGGCATATAGAAGGATCATGTTTTTTTTTATCCATTCTGCCACTCTCTATCTCTATTGGTGCATTTAGTCCAGTTACAT
Organism: Trichechus manatus latirostris; assembly: GCF_000243295.1. Lineage (NCBI taxonomy): Eukaryota > Metazoa > Chordata > Mammalia > Sirenia > Trichechidae > Trichechus > Trichechus manatus. The sequence continues at coordinate 19,209,283 of NW_004443956.1, read as the reverse complement.
TCAGCGTAATTATTGCTAGGTATGAGCTTAGTGCTGTCATTTTGATGTCTTTGTTTTTGCTTTGTTGACAGTTTCTTTGTTCCACTTAATTTTCTGTGCTGAGTCATTTTTCTTTATGTATTTTCTTTTTGTCTTTTTCATTGTTGTTGATTTTGTATTTGCTGAGTCTTTATGTTTTTCATTTTGACTTGTAGGATTGTTAGTTTCCTTTGTGGTTACCTTAATATTTACCCCTATTTTTATAAGTTTAAACCAGTC
>NW_004443956.1:19132982-19208925 GCF_000243295.1 Trichechus manatus latirostris | reverse complement strand
GTCATCTTTTACGTATTGACATCTCTGTTTCCCTGTTTTCAGTGTTTTAGCTTTGATTTATTTTTGTGACTTACCTATCTGGGTTGATATCTGGTTGTTCTGTCCTGTGTTCTAGACTTGGGTTGTTATCTGATGTTACTGATTTTCTAACCAGAGGACTCCCTTTAGTATTTCTTGTAATTTTTGTTTAGTTTTTACAAATTCCCTAAACTTTTGTTTATCTGGAAATGCCCTAATTTCACCATCATATCTGAGAGACTGTTTTACTGGATATATAATTCTTGGCTGGCAATTTTTTTCCTTCATGGTTTTATATATGTCATCCCATTGCTTTGTTGCCTGAATGGTTTCTGCTAAGTAGCCCTAGCTTATTCTTATTGACTCTCCCTTGTAGATGACTTTTTGTTTATCTCTAGCCACTCTTAAAATTCTCTCTTTATCTTTGGTTTTGGCAAGTTTGATTATAATATGTCTTGGTGACTTTCATTTGGGATCTACCTTATGTGGGGTTCGATGAGCATCTTGGATAGATATCTTATCATTTCTCATGATATCAGGCAAGTTTTCTGCCAACAAATCAACAATTTTCTCTGTATTTTCTGTTATCCACCCCCTCACCCTGTTCTGGTACTCCAATCACTCGTAGATTATTCCTCCTGATAGAGTCCCACATAATTCTTAGGGTTGCTACATTTTTAAACATTCTTTTATCTGATTGTTCCTCAAATAAGTTGTTGTCAAGTGCTCTATCTTCAATCTCACTAATTCTGACTTCCATTGCCTCAGTTCTGTGCCTATGATTTTCTCTGGAGTTATCTAATTCTGAAATTGTATTGTTAATCTTCTGGATTTCGGATTGCTGTCTCTCTATGGATTCTTGCAGCCTGTTAAATTTGTCATTATGCTCTTCTATAGTTTTCTTAAGTTCCTCCTTTGCTTTGTCTTTGTGTTCCTTGGCTCGTTCTGTGTTTTACATGATCTCCTTCCTGAACTCTTTAAGAGTTCTGTATGTTAATCTTTTGTATTCTACCTCCAGTGACTCCAAGAAGTTCTCTTCCTCCAGAAAATTTCTTGATTCTTTGTTTTGGGAGCTTGCTGAAGCCATCATGGTCTGCCTCTTTATGTGATTTGATATTGACTGCTGTCTCCACTCCATCAATAAGTTATTACATTTATTTAATTTATGTTTGCTTACTATGTCCTAGCTTCTTGTTTTGTTTCGTGTTAATATGCCCAAATAGGCTGCTTGTGTGAGCTAGTTTGATTATTGCCACCTTTGAAGCTCTAACTCCTGTCACCAGTTGGTTAGATCTGTTACTAGGTATGTCAGCCCAGAAGTCCATTTACTTTTCTTACATGGATTTAGCTCAGGTGTCCAGATAGTCAGTCACCAAGTGTGTGGTGCAGGCTCTCACCTACAGTCCTAGATGGGCAGGAGTGATTGGAGTAGGCACAGGTATCTGGCTGCAGTAGGAGGTCATGTGCTCAGCAAGGCAGGGGGTTGAGGGCTGCCCCTGAGTGTCTGGGAGGAAAGTGTGTCCTTGTTCCCTAGAGTGTGTTGTGGGTGGGTTTTGCAGCCAGACTATGGGCACCCAATGCTATTGGCTATAACGATGGGGGGCACCACTCATTCTTGGACCCCTTTCAAAGGTGGCTTGGTAGTGTGGGTGGAGCCACAAGTCCTCAGGCCCCTGATGTGGGTGGGTGAGAACCCGGCTTAATGGGCAGAGTGGTATCAAATGTTACGAACCTGCCACTCTACTGTATAGCTGATACAGTGAAGTTAGGCTTCAGGTATATACCCTGTTGTACTGTGGTAATGAGGGCCTATGCATAGACACAGGTCTATGCAGGGCTGAAGGGCATTCAGAGTCCATGGACCTTTCTGCCTGCCTAGGCAAAGGAGCTGTGCCTCCCTGAGTTCCAGCTAAGGGGAACTGGCAGATTATTTTTTCCTGTTTGTTACTTTGTTCCCTCGCCAAGGCCAGAAGAATGGCTAAAGGCACATGAGGGATCCTACTTCTGGCCCAGGGGACTTGGCAATTGCTGAAGCTGGCCTGGGACCCAGTGCAGAGTGGGGAGAGAGCAGGTAAATGAGAGAGAAATTCTTGCCAGATAGGGTGTTTTTTGATCTGCGTGGTAGGTTAAATACACATACTTGTCTTTTGCTGATTGAGTGCTACTTTTCACTCACTCTGGAGGCCTGAGCAGATTCTCCACTGCTTGGTCTCATCCGACATGGAAAATGCATCCCGAATGCCACTGCTTGCCTCAGTGCACATGCCAGCCGATCTGGCCCACAGGGCACCAGCTTCTGCCGGGTGAGGTCTGGCAACTCCTCCCTGCTTCTGAACCGTCTCTCCCTCCCTCTGCCACTCAGTCCAATTCCTCAACTTTGCCTTTGATGTTCAGGGCTCCTAGATTGTCATATATAATTGATTCATCTGATTTTTTTGAATCTTTGTTGTAAGAGGGACCACTGGAAGCGTCTGTGTACTCTACCATCTTGGCCCTGCCTCCAGGGCCTTTTGCGACTGAATTGTTTTACTTGGCATAATGTTTTCAAGGTTCATCCATGTGGTTGCATGTATCAGAACTTAATTTCTCTTTATGGTTGAATAATTCCATTGTATGTATGTACCTCTGTCTTAGTCATCTAGTGCTGCTATAACAAACACCACAAGTGGATGGTTTTAACAAAGAGAAGTTTATTTCCTCACAGTTAAAGTAGTCTAAAAGTCCAAATTTAGGGCATCAGCTCCAGGGGAAGGCTTTCTCTCTCTGTCAGCCTTCTCATCAATGTTCCCCCGGACTAGGAGCTTCTTGGTGTAGGGACCCCGGTCCAAAGGATGCACTCTGCTTCCGGCACTGCTTTCTTGATGTTATGAGGTCCCCCTGTCTCACTGCTCACTTCTGTCTTTTATATCTCAAGACATTGCCTCAGGATACAATCCAGTCTTGTAGACTGAGTCCTGCATTACTAACACAATTGCCACCCACCCTCTCTCATTAACATTATAGAGGCAGGATTTACAACATATAGGAAAACCACACAGTACCAGGAACCATGGCCTGGCCAAATGGATGCACACATTTTTTGGGGGACATAATTCAATCCATGACAACCACGTTTTGTTTATTCATTCATCTGTTGATGGACATGAGTTGTTTCCACCTTTTGGCTGTTGTAAATAGTGCTGCAATGAACATTGGTGTACAAGTATCTGTTTGAGTCCCTACTTTCAGTTCTTTTGGGTATATACCTAGGAGTGGACTTGCTGGGTCCTATGATAATTCTATGTTTAACTTTTTGAGGAACCACCAAAATGTTCTCCAGAGGGTGTACCATTTTACATTCCAACCAGCAAGCGTGAAGATTCCAATTTTTCCATTTCCTCACCAACACTTGCTATTTTCCGTTTTCCTAATCTAACCATCCTATTGAGTGTGAAGTAGTATCTCATTGTAGTTTTGATTTGCATTTCTGAGGGAATAAATTCTTATATCTGATTTGCGAAATGATTTTTATTTACAATGTTTCCCGAGGACTCTAAACACCCAGAGCCAGGAGAATATAAAGCAACTGTCTAAGCCAGGCTGAAATATACTCCAGGAGTATGACTGTCCATTTTTATAATATGGGATCGGTTTGCAGAGGCGTTGAGGGACTTTTAAATTCAAATTCTTTTCAGTTAGATTTGATTGAAAAGAAATTTATGGCAATGTTTTAAGGAGGAGGTGGTAGGTTACATGAACTAAAGTAAGGGATAATAAGGTATTCTGGTTCCAGAAAGATGGAGAACCACTATCAAAGGACAGGTAAAAAAGACAATGGTACAGAGAAAGAAACAGAGCCTGGTAGGACCATGTATAGCTACAGCCATCTTCTGTAGCAAAACAGATGGAACTTTCTGCATTATGGATCAGCTATTACAAAAAAATTCATGCTGAATTTTCAGAACTATTTACGTGTGTGGTTTTTCTCTCTCTCTAAATTTTGATATTGTTTTTAGTTATCAAGTATCCTTCTAATAATAAGACCTTGATCTAAGTGGAATCACATTTACGATTTTGAACAGATGTTTACACATGGTCTGTTTTGTTTGCTTAAACTGTCAGCTTGGAATCAAGGTTGATTTGATCCTTACACTTTAAGCACAAAAGGCACAGCAGGTGGAGGTAGAGTAACTTGCAGAGCAGATGGAGGTGACTCATTCTCTCTGAGGTCCTTTCTAAAGTTTTCAGACATTCCAGGTGGATAGTGGTCAGGAGCCCCAGGCTTAGGCCTTAGGTTACTGATAAAACAAGATGCGTCAGAGTGTTTCCCTGGAACTCTGTCCTAGCAGCTTTCCCTCCTGACTGTCCCCACTTGGCCTGACATTCTTCTGGGACTTCCTATTTGCTGTCTGCCGGGTTTGAGTTTGTGAAGGTGAAAGCAGCAAAATACCCCAAAGGGTCTTCTGAGCAGCTCTTAGGAAGCAGAAATACAAATGAGTAATTACCCCATCCCTGGATGCGGTCTCATTCAGCACGTCTCTGCCTGACAACCAGAATGCCCATATCCTACACTGCCGAGGGAGTGAGAGAGAAAAACACAATTTAAGCAGCTTGATAACAATCAGGGCTAGCCACTTAAAGGTCGACAGTGCCCCAGTGTACGACTGTATGCAGATCCTCCGTCTGAGATCTGAGGGCCTCTTAGACTGTGCAAACATTTTTTTAAACTTCTGAATGCTATCTGAACCTCCCAAATTTAAACGTCCTGGCTGGTCTAATTATCTGCATGTTAAATTCACACAGCTTTAGGGAGGAGGAATCCTTTACTTTGGCTGAGTATCACGCACTGGGGCTAGTGCCAAATATCGACCCTGGTTTTTGAACTTCAGTTTTAAAAAATAAACATTTAGCATAAAAGGCAGGGAAGAGTAATTGTCAAGTTGTCAAGAATTTTGCTGGGAATGTAAAATGGTACAACCACTTTGGAAATCGATTTGGCGCTTCCTTAAAAAGCTAGAAATAGTGGTACCATATGATCCAGCAATCTCACTCCTTGGAATATAGCCTAGAGAAATGAGAGCCATCACACGAGTAGATAAATGCACACCCATGTTCACTGCAGCACTGTTCACAATAGCAAAAAGGTGGAAACAACCTAGGTGCCCATCAACAGATGAATGGATAAACAAATTATGGTATATTCACACAATGGAATGCTACACAACGATAAAAAACAACGATTAGTCTGTAAAACATAACATGGAGGAATCTGGAAGGCGTTATGCTGAGTGAATTTAGTCAGTCGCAAAAGGACAAATATTGTATAAGACCACTATTATAAGAACTCAAGAAAAGGTTTAAACACAGAAGAAAACATTCTTTGATGGTTAAAGGGTGGGGAGGGAGGGAGGGGGTATTTACTAACTAGATAGTTGACAAAAATTATTTTAGGTGAAGGGAAGGACAACACACACTACAGAGGAAGTCAGCACAACTGGACTAAACCAAAGCTAAGAAATTTCCAGAATACAACCAAACACTTCGAGGGACAGAGTAGCAGGGGCAGGGGTCTGGGGACCATGTTTTCAGGGGACATCTAGGTCAATTGGCTTGACAAAGTTTATTAAGAAAATGTTCTGCATCCCACTTTGGTGAGTGGCATCTGGGGTCTTAAAAGCTAGTGAGCAGCCATCTAAGATGCATCAATTGGTCCCAACCCACCTGGAGCAAAGGAGAATGAAGAACACCAAAGACACAAGGGAAGTATTAAACCAAAAGACAGAAAGGGCCACGTAAACCAGAAACTTCATCAGCCTGAGACCTGAAGAACTAGATGGTGCCCGGCTACCACCAATGACTGCCCTGACAGTGAACACAACAGAAAGTCCCTGATGGAGCAGGAGAAAAGTCGGGTGCAGAACTCAAATTCTAGTAAAAAGAACAGACTTAATGGTCTGACTGAGACTGGAGGAACCCTGGAAGACATGGCCCCCAGACCCTCTGTTAGCCCAAAACTAAAACCATTCCTGAGGTCAACTCTTCAGACAAAGATTGGACTGGACTATGGGACATAAAATGATACTTGTGAAGAGAGTGCTTCTTAGCTCAAGTAGATACCTGAGACTAAATGGGCAGCTCCTGTTGGGAGGCCAGATGAGAAGGCAGAGAGGGTCAGCAGCTGGTTGAATGGACACGGGAAATCCGGGCTGGAAAGAAGGAGCATGCTGTCCCATTATAGGGAGAGCAATTAGGGTCACATAACAATGTATGTATAAATTTTTGTATGAGAGACTAACTTGAATTGTAGACTTTCACTTAAAGCACAACAATTAAAAAAAAAAAAGACTCCTTCCCCCTCAGCAAAAGAGAATTGTGGCATAGTATGAACCCAATTTTTCCTTAAAGAAAATCTATCTAGAACTACAAGCCTATTAACAAACAGAGTGGGCAGTACCGGAGACCAGCAGAGGCCTTGTAACGCAGGGCACGTGTACCTAGTGTACCTGATGAGGCCAGGGAAGTTGGACCTGGGGATGGTCAGATTTGTTCTGTGCTGGGTTTATAAGCCATGGATGCCACAACATACTGATCAAAGGATTCAACAGAGAAAACGATGTGGAGTAGAGACTAGCAGTTTGGTGCCCAGAGAGACTTCCACCCTGTTAGAATAACCAAGCAGAGGTTTATGCCTTTGGAACCAGTTCTATGGAAGTGCTTCTCAACTGGGGACAACTTTGCTCCTCAGGCAACTTTTGCAGTATCTGGAGACATTTTAGATTGTCACAACTTGGAAGCTGCATCCAGTGGATAGAGACCAGGGATGCTGCTAAACATCCTGCAGTGTACGGGACAGCCCCCCACAACAAAGAATTATCCAGCCCAAATGTCAGTAGTGCTGAAGGTGAGGAAGCCTGTTCTATGAAAATCAGAAACTTTGTCCACTCAGACCTGGAATTCCAGCTTTTGGAGGAAGTCATGGCTGTAACTATACAAAGAATGACGCTGCTGGAGTTACATTTGTCTTACACTTGAAACCCTTTGCTGCCAGTTCTGGATCTCTGGCTGTGGTCAGATCCAGTGCAGAGACATGGACGAGTGGGGTGTGTGTGAAACCATGCCCATGTTCGAAGAGGCAGACGGCGTCTAAAGCAGGAACTGTGGGAGAGGGAGACTGTGAGAGGGTCAAGAAGAAGACTGGAGGCTCCGGGGCCAAATCCAGCCCACACGTTGTAAAAGAAATGAGCCAACAATCATATATCAAAAGATTTCACATAAAGGTTGTGTTTCAGGTTTCTCTTAACAAGCCAGGCCATCTGGCCACCCTAGGCCTCTCCTATCCGTATGGTCACACTTGAGTGAAGCTGAAGAGTAGCCTCGTCCTGTGGATCCAGTGCCTTGTCTGCAGTAGCCCACGGTGCGCAGCCCTCCCTAGAATCTCCAGGTTCCCAGGCCCAGTCTTCTTTGCTTGTGCACAGTTGTTTTCCTCATGGGTGGAGAATCTTTCTCTATAGCCAGCACTCTTAACGAAAGAGAGAAATTGAAAAAGGCCAAGATGGCTGCCTGCTTCAAGAAAAATGGGTGAGTGCGTGGTTCTTTGTACAATAAAGACAACCTCAAGTCCTTAAGAGTTTGACTCTAGATGAATAGTTGCCTTAGTCTACACAGGTTGGTGTGGAGATAGGAGGAATCTAATTCACTTTTTCATGGGCTGCCGTGTCCCCCACCATAATCCCTGCTGGATTCTAACTTCCCTTCTCTCAGTAGAAAGTAATTGAAAAGAGTTACAACCCAACCCCTGCTTTGGTAACTGCGGCCACCAAGGGTTCTCTTCTTTGCCCATCCCTCCCCTATAGTTCAGTGGTCGATGGCGAAGGAAAGTGACTTGTGACTGAGACAGCCAAGGTTGTCAGAGGTGTGTAAACCCAGCTGTCCAAGAGCTCAGGGACCTGGCACCTCAGCAATCCTACAAGGCCCAATCAGATGAATTTTAAAGTGATTAAAGGAAGTGTGGGTATGGCAAAGCTCCAATTGAGAGGTTTTAAAATTCATATTGAAACAGGTCTTATTCTCCTGCCCATTGTTTAAGAAGAGTAAAAAAAAAAAAATAATTAGGCTCTTTGGGCCATTCTCATGCCCTTTTTCCTAAAATTTCTGAAGACACAGAGGGAAGAAGGACTCTCTGGCCACATTGGAATTATCCAAGTTTTGGCAGTCTGGGAGTTCTGCCCTCCCTACTATAAGAAAATGTAGAATTAAAGGGTCTTCTCTAATGTTTCAGAGGGTTACTGGTTCCACTAATAAGGTTGTCTGTTTAGCAAGACAGGTCTCAAGCTGTCCTGAAGTTTTGGGGAGGGAGCCAGCGTTCTTGACAGTGAGTTGGTGATGGCAGTGGCTGCTCACCACGGGCTTCTGGGTAATTCCAAGTCAGTGGTCTAACAATGGTAGGTAGGGACACTTGATTAACGCTGAGGGATTTCCAGGTAGTACACAGGTTGGGCTAGTGGAATACTCGTGTTTCTAATGAGCCTACTTTGGGTTTTTAAAAATTTCTTCATTAAAAATTTTAAATTACAAAAGTAATACGTAATCATTTAACCAAGTGATACATAGAAGAGAAGTTAGTAATCTACCCTCCCCCTACCCTGCTCCATTCCCACCCCACTCACGTACAACGTTAGGGCACATTCTTCCAACTTTCTCCTTATTCGTTCAAACTCATATAAACATAAACACATATTTAATTTTTTTTGGTTTTGTCTTTTTGTCATTTTAAATAATAATAAAACCAGGGGCAGAGATGCAACCTATTTTTTCACTAGTTAATTACACCATTCTCCTATAGATGGATATTCAGGCTGTTTCCAGGTTTATACAACTACACAGCAGTGCTGCAACAAACCTCTTTGATGATATGTCCTTATGTATTGTTACCTTGGTTTCTGTAGGACAGGCTCCTCCAAATGCGTGGATCAAAGGCTATGTGTGCATTTTAAGCTGAATCCATGTTGCCAGATTACTTTCCTCAAAGGTTGCAGCACTTTATATTCCTACGGGCTGTGTAGGAGAGAGCCCGCTTTCTCACGTTCTTGCCAGCACTCGGTAATAGCATGCTTCCAATTTTTGTTATTCTAATAAATGAAAAGTGGTATTTCATTGTTGTTTTAATATCCCTTTCATTGACTACTGGTGTGATTAACCATATTTTCACAAGCTTATTGTTCATTTAAATTTCCTCTGTTTTATGTTGCCTATTCGTATCCTTTACCCATTTTTCTGTTGGGCTACTTATCTTTTATATTGTTATTTTTTTGAAAACCAGTGATAGGGATAGTAACCCTCTGTCTGGCATGTGCTCTGCAAGTGTATTTTTCTAGGCTGTTGTTTGTCTTCGGCTTGGTTTCTTTTGCTGCATAGAGATGTCTTTTTGTCTCTTTTCCATTAGGGTTCTGGGTGTCCCATCTGGTTTAAGGTCTCCCCAACCCTTTGTTATACAGATTGTCTTCTGAACTTTCCTCCAGTAGTTTTATGTTGAAGTGTTTAATCTATATAGAATGTATTTTTGGAATATAGTGTGAGACGCGGGTTCAGTTTTTTTTCCCTCCAGATGAATAGTAAGTCACATGTACTAGCACCATTTATTGAAGAAACCACACTCCAGCCCTCCATTGAATTGGAATGACACTTTGTGAACTTCTTTAAAAGATGAATTTGTACATCTAAAAGAATAAAATACCTAGAAATAAATTTAACCAGGGAGGTGAAATACTTGTACACTGAAAACTATAAAACACCGTGGAAAGATATTAAAGAAGACCTAAATAAATGGAAAGACATGCCGTGTTCATGAATTGGAAGACTCAGTATTGTTAAGGTGCCAGTATTACCCAAAATAATCTACAGATTCAATGCAATACCTACCAAAATTTCAACAGGTTTTTTTTTTTTTTTGCATAAATGGAAAAGCCAACCCTCAAATTCATATGAAATTGCATACCAAAAAAACCAAACCTGTTGCTGTCAAGTCGATTCCGACTCATAGAGACCCTATAGACCCTATAGGACAGAGTAGAACTGCCCCATAGGGTTTCCAAGGAGTGCTTGGTGGATTCCAACTGCTGACCTTTTGGTTAGCAGCCGACCTCTTAACCACTGTGCCGCCAGGGTTTCTGAAATTGCATAAGGGCCCTGAATAGCCAAAAATCTTGAAAAGAAGAACAAAGAAGGGGGATTCATACTTCCCGATTTCAAAACATACTATAAAGCTACAGGTGATCAAAACAGTCTGGTACTGGTATAAGGACAGACATACAGACCAATGAAATAGAATTGAGAGTCCAGAAATAGACCCATACATTTATGACCAGTTGATTTTTGTCAAGGGTGCCAAGTCCATTCAATGGGAAAAGAATAGTCTCTTTAACAAACTGTGCTGGGACAACTGGATTTACATGCAAAAGAATGGAGTTGGATCCTTACCTCATACCATATATGAATATTAACTCAAAATTGATCAATGACCTAAATATAAGAATTAAAACCACAAAACTCTTAGAAGAAACCATAAGGGTAAATCTTCAGGACCTTGTTTTGGACAATGGATTCTTAGATACAACACCAAAAGCACAAGCAACAAGAGAAAAAATAGATAAAATGCATTTCATAAAAATTAAAAACTTTTGTGCATCAAAGGACTTTATCAAACAAAATGAAGCAACAAGTAGGAGAAACTATTTTGGAACGAGATATCTGATAAGAATCTAGTATCCAGAATATATGAAAAATGAATTTATGGGAAACAAAAATACCAGGCATTCCCTCTCACATCCTGAACTTCGAAAGTACTTTTGTGTCTTTTAAAGATTGTTAAATTCTACATTTTATCCTTATTATTTGTATACTGTAGTACACCTGTATCCTGAATTGCACTTTTTATCTTATACCTCGCTCCCCTGCACCATGTAGCACAGTATTTTGCTCATAGTATGTTCTCCAGTTCTGCAAAATGAAAGAATAAGTGTTTGATTCATAGCCATGCCACTTCTTCTCTATTGGCTCTGTGAAGTGTTTTGGGGACTATTTTCTACTATTTCTTATGGCCCTAAGAAAGTGATATAGAATGTTAAGAAAAAAAAGAATTAATCACTTGTTACCGTACTGGGCATTTACTTTAATAATGTTATAAGTATCTATAGTGCAGTGATGGTTTAGTTAGAATTCTCGCCTTCCATGCGGGAGACCCTCATTCAATACCTGACCAGTGCACCTCATGTGCAGCCACCACCCGTCTGTCAGTGGAGGCCTGCGTGTTGCTATGTTGCTGAGCAGGTTTCAGCAGAGCTTCCAGACTAAGATTAGGAAGAAAGGTGTGGTGATCTACTTCTGAAAATCAGACAGTGAAAACCACAATGGTCCAATCCACAACCAAACATGTCTATGGCACAGGACCAGGCAGTGGTTTGTTCTGTTGTGCATGGGGGCCAACTCAATGACAGTTAACAACAACTACACAAGTGTCTATGATGTCAGGTTTTAGCTGACTAAGTCCGGTATGATATCAAAGATCTATCTGAGATCAGGATCGGAATTTCCTAGACAAGAAACAAAACCTTTGGCTTTAGAGTGTTGTAAACCCTGTATCTGGAATATTTATCTGGAATGTGGGCCAGTGTTGGGCCCTGGTGAGCACCAGCACCACCTTCTTCTTTCCCCTGCCACATGTGCTCTGGTTTTCCTGGTACTGGCTGGAAGGAACTGGAAGGTAGATAACAGTATATATAACATGGGCAGAGGCACAGTGTTCTGGTTAATCAAATATTCTGGTTAAGAGGGAAAACACTGTATTTAGCATTTGGGTAAATAGAGAGGTTAAATGCTATACTGTCCTCAGGGAGATGAAATGATTCCTGGACAGATGGAAATAATAATGATCAGAGGGTATAAAGTGATGGGAGAGAATTAAAGATTATGGGATTACGGAATTAGGGCTAACTAAGCAAATGCTGCTGATGCATACGTTTTTCCTTCTGAGCGGAAGTGCCTCTCGTTACTTGCATATGTGACTTTCAGAGTACCTAAGTTCACAGCTCTGCCTCTAGCCTGAGCTGGGGAATTGGGCCATTGAACTCCATCCACTAGTTCTTCATTTATTAAAATCAGGCTTTGAAACTAGATTGAAGTCCTTGAGTGGTGCAAATGGTTAACGCTTGGCTGCTATTTGAAAGGTTAAATGTTCAAGTCCACCCATAGATACCTCAGAAGAAAGCCCTGGTGATCTCCTTCCAAAAAATCAGCCACTGAAAACCCCCTGGATCACAGTTCTACTCTCACACACATGGGGTTGCCATGAGTTGGAAATGACTCCACGGCAACTGGTAAAGTTGGAGCTAGGTGGTCTGCAGGGCCTCTGCCAGTCTAGGACTCCGAGGGTGAGTGACCCCGTGTCTACCTTGCCTTCCTGCAGGGTGTTTCTGGGTTGTGGGGGGTGTTGGGGGACTAGGCCAGGCTCCATGTTTTTCCATCCCATCTGCAGCCACCCTCTGCACTTCCAGATGCTGCTGTTTGACGCAGGGTGAGGGCCGCCTGGTGGGAGCAGGTGTCTCCCACCCTCCCACAGAGCCCCGGGGCTGGCGCATGCTCTCTCCCTCCAGATCAACAAGAAAGATGTTCTGAGAAACAAACCCTAATGCAGACATTTATGGCACCCTATGAAACACCACTCCCTCCCTCACCATTCCTGACCCCCAGCTGGGTGCGTGGCTAAATGTCTTTTATCCTTTGTCTCTGATCTTTGAGGTAGTTTCCTGTACATGAGACCATTCTCCTCCTGGCTGGTTTGGACCATTTGGCAGGAATAATTTGCCAAGCCTTGTATTAGATGCTGCACAGAAGTCCAAATACGTAATGCATCTACCCTCGGATTTGGTAATTCTGTCACACTGAAAACAAGCTGTCAAAACTGTCTGGCATGACTTATCTTTAATAAATCCCTAGTCCTGTTAATTGCTCCTTATTCCACTGAATAAGATTGTTTGAATCCACAAATCGGGTAAAGAATGGCTGGATAATGTGGACGCATTTAAAGGATTGCCGCTGTTTCTCCCCCAGGAGAAAAGGAACCGTTAGGCTGACAACAGGCATGAGGCAAGCCGGTCCTTGGAGGGCGGATGGATTGCATGCACTATGGCGCTATGTCGGGCTGCTTCCAAATGGCTCTTCCTGTAGAACCTTAGGGAGGAAAGTGGCTCATTGATTGTCTTTGAGAAGGGTCGCTGTGTTCCATGACACCAACTACTGTGCAAACAGTGACTGTGGTGGCATTTCATCCTGTGGAGAAGAGTGGACACACACCTGGTGCTGGGTGTGACTGGTGTGCCACAGAGATGCAGACACCGGGAGAGAGCCCCCGTCTCTCACGGAGGCTGCAAAGAGGTCAGAGCGCATCCACCCAGCCTGGGAGGGCATTTATTCCTTCTGGCACCCTGACACCTGCTGAGGAGCTAGAGCGACAAATAACCACTGGTCGTTGCATCAGCCCTGACTCATGGCGACCCTGTGTGTGTCAGAGTAGAGCTGTGCTCCATAGGGTTTTCAGTGGCTGATTTTTTTCAGTAGTAGATCGCCAGTCCTCTTCTGAGATGCCTCTAGGTGGACCCGAACCGCCAACCTTTCCGTTAGCAGCTGAGGGTGTTACACCCCAAAGGTCCAAAAGTTAAGGAACTATAAGACGGAGTATAAATTCTTATGGAAAGCTCTGCTACCACTAAATATCAGTTTGGAGACTATGTAATGCTAGAAAAATGTCTGTAATTTAGTACTAATAGGTGGAGAGAAGGATATAAAATCGGAGTTAGGTGTGGATGAGGACTGGAGAAGGACACAGTGAGTTTGGTTTGTCAGGATGCTAAGATTATGAGCAGATTTTTCCCTTTTCGTTTTTGAGTTCCATTGCTTGAGTAAAAAAAGAATTTTGTTGAATACTTAGCTTGTGAACATGTTTGCTTAAGAAAATTCATGGTCACTATGGCCCTAAATGAAGTAAACAAAATAAAACATAAATGTTTTATTTAACAAGAACAAAGTTGGTAATTTATTAAGAGTCTGTTTTTCTCTGTTACTGATATAGGTTGAGTTTAGTCTTAATCAAGGTCCCTGGGTGGTGCTAACACGTTAAACGCTCGACTGCTAACCTGAAGGTTGGCAGTTCAAACCTACACAGTGGTACCACAGAAGAAAGACCTGAAGATCTGCTTCCATAAAGATCACAGACAAGAAAACCCTGTGAAGCAGTTTTACTCTGTAACACCTGGGGTCACCAGGAGTCAGAATCAACCTGATGGCAACAGATTTGGGTTTTTTTAAATTGTTGTTTTGGTCTTAATTGGTTATTTTTGCACTTTACCCTTTTGAGGCTAAAAGAGACAACATAGAAGTGGAATCCAAGAAGTCATTAGAAGAGAGAAGACCCTTTCCCTCTATTCTATGAGATATGGCGGTCTCTTCAAACACTTCAAGAGTTTGCAAATGACCTACACCTTTTCCACTTGAAACTGTAACATGTTTGGTCAACACACCATGATGGAGTGAGTTTGGGTTCAACCTGATAAAAAGCTGGTGTTTCTGAGAGAAAGAACCCTCTAAGCCAGGAGATACAACAGCTTAAATAACAGTGTCAAAGCCATTATCTAAACATCTTGGATTTGGTTCTAGAATGACCTGGATTTGGTGAATCAGAGAAAACACTACCCCTTCCTATTCATACCCTTCTAATTTTCCAATGTCCCAGGCAAGTAGGGGTTGGTGCAGGAGTGTGTACAAACATGGAGTTTCAAAGCTCAGAGTAGCGCCTCCTGCTGCTGAGGAATGGAATACAGCCTTAATATCACTGAACTTTGGACACAACTCACCCCCTGGTATGGGTTCTGGAGGACAGAGGGAAGATCAGAAATGTGTGAGAGACAAATAAGGGCATGGAGAATGAGCTGAACACTTTTAGAAATGTAATACAATAGAAGATCTTGTTCTTAACACAGACGTCAAGGAACTGTGCTGCGAAAACCATTTATGGTCCTACTTTGCTTCTCTGTTTTCCCTAAGCATCAATGAAAGATCCCTAGTCTTGAACTTTGTTTTCTAATTAGCAACATGGAGTCTCACTAAACTCAGCATTCATCAAGATACTGGGGGCATTTAGTTCTCCCAAAAGTCCTGTGTTTGTGTCATTTGGGTCTGAGAACTGAGGCGTCTTTCCAGCTCATTCCAACATTGTGTTTCTAAGGGTAAGCCTTTGAATCAGTACTACTCTGTACTAAATGGCCTTTCCTTCCGTCTCTGACGGTGCGCTCTTTCTAGATAGAGTGCAAAAGTGAAATAAAAAAGTCAACTTAGGTAACTATTCATGCATCATCATCATCATCTAGATTCTAAGCCAGCACTGCTCAGGCTTTACTGTGCATACCAGTCACCTGGGATCTTGTTAAAATGCAGATTCTGATTCAGCAGATCTGGGTGGGGCTATATTCTGCATTACTAACAAGCTCCTAACCCGTTGTGTCCAGTTGATTCTGACTCATAGCAACCCTACAGGACCAAGCACAATTGCCCCATAGGGTTTCCAAGGGTGTAAATCTTTATGGAAGCAGACTGCCATATCTTTCTCCCACAGAGTGACTGGTGGGTATGAACTGCCGACCTTTTGGTTAGCAGCCAAGCACTTAACCACTGTGCCACCAGCGCTCCTAACAAGCTCCTGTGGAAGTCAATGCTGTTGGGTCCCAAGACCACACTCTGAGTACCAAACATGTAGAGGTCCATCCTAGCAGCTCTCAGATTGGGAGAAGATGGGATGGGGAAAAGGGGACCACAGCAAGAGATTCACAGGCAGACTTTTCAAAGCACAGTAAATGGTGGTTTCCTGTATGTCTTACTTCTCAGTTATAGAAAGAAAGCTGTCTCCCCTCCCTCTCGCCCATCAGTATGGAGACTACAAGTACCAGCCTATCCCCCTTAAATTTATTTCACTTTAAAGGTGCTTTAAAACCTAAAATCCCCATGCATCTGTCAGTTTGTTATACTGTGGGGGCTTGCATGTTGCTGGGATGCTGGAAGCTATGCCACCGGCGTTCAAATACCAGCAGTGTCAACCATGGTGGACAAGTTTCAGCTGAGCTTCCAGATTAAGACAGATTAGGAAGAAGGACCTGGTGGTCCACTTCTAAAAAAATTAGCTTAGTGAAAACCTTATGAATAGCAGCAGAGCATTGTCTGATACAGTGTCAGAAGATGAGCCCCTCAGGTTGGAAGGCACAAAAATATGACTGCGTCCTCAAAGTGCAGTTGGCCTTAGTGATGTGGATGGAGTCAAGCTTTTGGGACCTTCATTTGCTGATGTGGCTCCACTCAAAATGAGAAGAAATAGCTGCAAACATCCATTAATAATCAGAACATGGAATGTACAAAGTATGAATCTAGGAAAATTGGAAGTTGTCAAAAATGTAATGGAACACTTGAAGATCGATATCTTAGTCATTAGTGAGCTGAAATGGACTGGTATTGGACATTTTGACTGGTATCAGACAATCATATATGGTCTATTATGCTAGGAATGACAAATTGAAGAGGAATGGCATTGCATTCATCGTCAAAAAGAACATTTCAAGATCTATCCTGAAGTACAACGCTGTCAGTGATAGGATAATATCCATATGCCTACAAGGAAGACCAGTAAATATGACTATTATTAAAATTTACTAACCAAATAATAATGTCAAATATGAAGAAATTGAAGATTTTTACCAACTTCTGCAGTCTGAAATTGATCGAACATGCAATCAGGTTGCATTGATAATTACTGGAGACTGGAATGCAAAAGTTAGAAACAAAGAAGAATCAGTTGTTGGAAATACTGCTTTGGTGATAGAAATGATGCTGAAGATTGATACAATTTTGCAAGACCAACGACATCTTTGTTGCAAATACGTTTTTCAACAACATAAACAACATACACGTGGACCTCGACAGATGGAATACACGGGAATTGAATCGACTACATCTGTGGGAAGAGACAATGGAGAAGCTCAATATCATCAGTCAGAGCAAGGCCAGGGGTCAACAGTGGAACAGACCATCAATTGCTCTTATGCAAGTTCAAGTTGAAGCTGAAGAAAATTAGAACAAGTCCAGTAGAGCCAAAGTACGACCTTGAATATATCCCACCTGAATTTAGAGACCATCTCAAGAATAGATTTGACGCACTGAACACTAATGACCGAAGGACAGACAAGTTGTGGAAGGGCATCATCCATGAAGAAAGCAAGAGGTCATTAAAAAGAAAGAAAAGACCAAAATGGATGTCAGAAGAGACTCTGAAACTTGCTCTTGAACATCAAGTAGCTAAAGCGAAAGGAAGAAATGATGACGCAAAAGAGCTGAATGGAAGATTTCAAAGGGCAGCTCGAGAAGACAAAGTATTATAATGACATGTGCAAAGACCTAGAGTTAGAAAACCAAAGGGGAAGAACATACTTGGCATTTTTCAAGCTGAAAAAAAAGGAAGAAAAAATTCAAGCCTCTAGTTGCAATAGTGAAGGATTCTGTGGGCAAAACACTGAACGATGCAGGAAGCATCAAAAGAAGTTGGAAGGAATACATAGAGTCACTGTACCAAAAAGAATTGGTCGATGTTCAATCATTTCAGGAGGTAGTATATGATCAAAAACCGATGGTACTGAAGGAAAAAGTCCCGCTTCACTGAAGATATTAGCAAAAAACAAGGCTCCAGGTATTGACGGAATACCAACTGAGATGTTTCAACAAACAGGTACAGTGCTGAAGTGCTTACTCACCTATGCCAAGAAATTTGGAAGACAGCTACCTGGTCAGCTGACTGGAAAAGATCCATATTTATGCCTGTTCCAAAGACAGATAATCCAACCAAATCCCAAAATCATTGAACAATATTCATATCACACGCAAGTAAAATTTTGCTGAAGATCATTCAAAAGTGATTGCAGCAGTACACTGACAGGGGACTACCAGAAATTCAAGCTGGATTCAGAAGAGGACCTGGAACGAGGGATATCATTGCTGATGTCAGATGGATCCTGGCTGAAAGCAGAAAATACCAGAAAGGTGTTTACCTGTGTTTTATCGACTATGTAAAGTCATTCAGCTGTGTGGATCATAACAAATTATGGATAACATTGTGAAGAATGGGAATTCCAGAACACTTAATTGTGCTCGTGAGGAACCTGGACCTGGATCAAGAGGCAGTCGTTTAAACAGAACAAGGGGATACTGCGTGGGTTAAAGTCAGGAAAGGTGTGCTTCAGGGTTGTATCCTTTCACCATACTTATTCAATATGCATGCTGAACTAATAATCTGAGAAGCTGGACTATCTGAAGAAGAGTGGGGCTTCAGGATTGGAGGAAGAGTCATTAACAACCTGCAATATGCAGATAATACAACCTTGCTTTGCTGAAAGTGAAGAGAACTTGAAGCACTTACTGATGAAGATGAAAGACTACAGCCTTCAGTATGGATTACACCTCAACCTAAAGTAAACAAAAATGCTCACAACTGGACCAATAGGTAACATCATGATAAACGGAGAAAAGACTGAAGTTGTCAAGGATTTCATTTTACTTGGATCCACAATCAACACCCATGGAAGCAGCAATCAAGAAATCAAACAACACATTGCGTTGGGCAAATCTGCTGCAAAAGACCTCTTTAAAGTGTTAAAAAGCGAAGATATCACTTTAAGGACTAAGGTGCACCAGACCCAAGCCATGGTGTTTTCAATTGCCTCATATGCATGCAAAAGCTGGACATTGAATAAGGAAGACGGAAGAAGAACTGAGGCCTCTGAATTATGGTGTTGGCGGAGAATATTGAATATACCATGGACTGCCAGAAGAACGAACAAATCTGTCTTTGAAGAAGTACAGCCAGAATGCTCCTTAGAAGCAAGGATGACAAGACTTTGTCTCACATACTTTGGACATGTTACTAGGAGGATCAGTCCCTGGAGAAGGACATCAAGCTTGGTAGAGGGTCAGTGAAAAAGAGGAAGACCCTCAATGAGGTGGACTGACACAGTGGCTGCAACAATGGGCTCAAGCATAACAATGATTTTGAGGATGGAGCAGGACCAGGCAGTGTTTTGTTCTATTGTACATGGGGTTTTGATGAGTCGGAATCGACTCAGTGGTACCTAGCAACAAAAACAACAAAACCCAAGACAATTAACACCCATCAGAGAGAAAGTAATAACAATATTTTACATGTATTTATCCTGTATTTTATATGTATTGATTAGATCACATTTGTGATGTCACTAGAATTGGTGTTATTCTTGCCCCAGTTTTGCAGAAGAGGACCTTGAAAGACTGAGAAGTTCAGTGACTATCTTTGTCTACAGTCGGTGGGGAAGTGAAGTGAGAATGAGACTGCAGGTCTTTGCACAGACCCTGAGCCCAGTGCTGTCGCTACTCAACCACATTGCCGTGAAAATGTGGATGATCAGATTGTTATACAAATCAATGTACTGGTTCAGATCAGTATCTTCGTACTGTTCAGGGGTTTGGGATCTGCCTTGTGAGCCACCTAATTTTTAAACTCACCCCCCTTCTGATGCTTGGGCCCTCTGTTGTTGTCATTGTTAGGTACTGTCAAGTTGATTTTGACTCACAGCAACCCCATAGGACAGAGCAGAACTGCCCCATAGGATTTCCTAGGCGGAAATTGACTCAAAGGCAGTAGAGAGCCCTGGTGGTGCAGTGGTTAAGAACTTGGCTGCTAACAAAGGTCGGCAGTTCAAATCCACCAGCTGCTCCTTAGAACACCTCTGTGGCGGTTCTACTCTGTCCTGTAGGGGGCTATGAGTCAGAATTGACTTGATGGCAGTGAGTTGGGTCTTTCAATTTCTGTAGGAGAGCCCTGGTGGTACAGTGGTTAAGAGCTGACAGCCCTGGTGGCACAGTGGTTAACAGCTATGGCTGCTAACGAGAAGGTTGGCATTTCAAATCCACCAGCCGCTCAAATCGATAGGCCTTTCTCACGTGTGGCCACTGAGTAGAACCACCAATATTTTGGTTAGTGGCCAAGCCCGTTACACCACCAGGGCTCCTTTTGGGCTTTAGCAGCCTGCAATCATCTCTTTGTAAATATTAAGTCTGATGGGCTTGGGTTGTAGCCACAAAACTTGAGGGTGGAGGACTTTGTGCTCTGTGGCCCTACCTAGTTATTTGATTCAGTATGTGGTTGGCAGCAGCGGTTGCTGAAGCTGGTCAGGAAATAAGGTGTCTCAGGGAGTCACAGGTTAAGTCTCACAGCTAAAGGTGAGAGCGGCAAGTCCTCCTGTGTGTGGTGGAGGCCTCAGGCACCCTGGTCTCACACAGGTTTCAGCCCACCTTCAAGCTTGGCCACAGATGTCATGCCTGCTGACACCCCATCCCTAAGGACTTCCATGGAGGCTGTTAGTGTTCTAAGAGAGCAAGGCAGAGGTGCTAGTGAGGACAAAGATAATGATCACACCATTATACTATGACCAGGAATTACCTGGATATGGCACACTGGGTTTGTGCACTCTGATCCGAGGAAGGGGCCCTGCCTTGTTGTCATGTCGGCCAGGTTGATAAAGCATTCCAGAGCCCCAGGGTCAGCCACAGGCTAGAGCCAGGTGCCCACTGTGCTGGGTTCCAACTTCTTCTCATCTGAAAATGAAGGTATTTTACTATGGGTTCTCCAGCATTCTTTCCAGCTCTTAGCAACTGTTTTGCTATGTCCTCATACCGGCATGGAGGAGAATGTGGGGGGAGACAGCAAGGTAGCATAAGGATCCCTGAAGGGAGAATCTCAAGGTGTCTGGGTGACAACCTCCCATCTGTTATAATGTGCTACCCATCATGGGCAGGTCATTTAACATTCTAGGTTCCTCATCTGTGAAGTGGGGACTAAAAACGCTGGCCCTACCTTAGTCAAAAATAATGTTTGGGGATAGAATAAGATTAATCCAAAAGCCTTTGGAAGAATGTTGCTATAACAACAATGTTAATTTTTTACAAATATTCTAGAGATATTCTGCCATCTCTTGAAACATTTGGACAAATAAATTGTATGAGACTACTATTATAAAGAAAAAAGAAAAGGTTTACAAACAGAAAAATAAAAAATTCTTTGATGGTTACCCGGGATGGGAGGGGGAGGGAGAGAAAATTACCAAATAGATAGATGACACATGTTAATATTGGTGAAGGGAAAGGCAATACACAATATGGAGGAAGTCAGCAAAACATGGCCAAGGCATGGGAGGACACTGAGAAGATGTAAGAACAAAGGGCAACAACAGTAATTACTATAGCATAGACAATCCTGCAACGATAGTGTTGTTGTTGTTAGGTGCCATCGAGTTGGTTCCGACTCACAGTGACTCTATGCACAACACAACAAAACACTGCCCGGTCCTGTGCCATGCTCACAATTGTTGCTATGCTTGAGCACATCATTGCAGAAACTGTGTCAATCCATCTCATGGAGGGTCTTCCTCTCTTTTGTTTATCCGGTACTTTACCAAGCATGATGTCCTTCTCCAGGGACTGATCCCTCCTGATAACATGTCCAAAGTATGTGAGATGAAGTCTCACCATCTTGCTTCTAAGGAGCATTCTGGCTGTACTTCTTCCAAGACAGATTTGTTCATTCTCTGGCAGTCCATGGTTTATTCAGTAATCTTTGCCAACAATAGTATTAACAAACACTAATTTACAAAGGATATATAGGTAGATAGGTATGCCAAGAGGTGTGGGAGATGTAAGGGAACACACCCAATGGCAGATAAAGGTTTGGTGGTGGCTATGTCTACATACATAATTGTAAATGCTGCTTATATATTAATACAGACAATAGAGAACACAAATGCTACAGTCAGGGCAACTTCTTAGACATAACCAAACACCTTGTGGGATGAAGTTTCTAGGCTGGAAGGTGAAGAACCATAGACTCAGGGGACATCTACGTCAATTGGCACAACATAGTTCATAAAGACAAAGTTTTGCATTCTACTTTGGTGAGTAGCATCTGGGATCTTAAAAGCTTATGAGAGGCCATCTGAGATACAGCTATTGGTCTCTTACTGTCTGGAGCAATGGAGAGTGAAGAAAACCAAAGACTCAAGACAGCAATTAGTCCAAAGGACTAATGGACCACATGAACCACAGCCTACATGACCCTGAGACCAGAAAATCTAGATGGTGCCTGGCTACCACTACCAACCATTCTGACTGGGATCACAACAGAGGGTCCTAGACAGAGCAGGAGAAAAATTGTAGAACAAAAAGTCAAATTCACAACAAAGACCAGACTTACTGGTATGGCAGAGACTGGAGGAACCCCCAAGACTATGGCCCTAAGACACACTTCTGAACTGGAACTGAAGCCATTCCTGGGGACCACCTTTCAGCCAAACCATAGACAGGCCCATAAAATGAGCAATAACACCTGAGAGGAACAAGCAATTATACGAGATCAAAAGGGCAACATTTGCTCAAAAGCAAAGATGAGAATGCAAGAAGAGATAGAAAATCAGGATGAAAGGAAACAAGGAAGCTAGGATGGAAATGAGGAGAGTGCTGGCACATTGTGGGGAATTCTCAACAAAATTCTAGCCAATAGAATTCAGTATCATATCAAAAAAATGATACACCACAACCACGTGGGATTCATACCAGGTATGCAAGGATGGTCCAACATTAGAAAATCAATCAATGTAATCCACCACATAAACAGAACAAAAGAAAAAAATCACATGATAATCTCAATAAAATAGGAATAGAAGGGAAATCCCTCTACATAATAAAGAGCATCTATGCAAAACCAACAGCCAACATCATTCTCAATGGAGAGACCAAAAGCATTCCCCCTGAGAACAGGGACAAGACAAGGATGCTGTTTATCACCACTTCTATTTAACATTGTGCTTTAAGCACTAGCTAAAGCAATAAGGCAAGAAAAAGAAATAAGGGGCATCCAAATTTGTAAATAAAAAATGAAACTATCTCTAATCTCAGACAATATGATCCTATACATACAGAAAACTACTGGAACTAATAGAAAGATTCAGAAGAGTAGCAGGATACAAGATCAACATACATAAATCAGTTGGATTCCTATACACCAACAAAAAGAACTTCAAAAAGGAAACCAGGAAAACAATGCCATTTATAATACCAAAACTAGAAACCTGTTGCTGTCAAGTCGATTCTGACTCATAGTAACCCTATAGAACAGAGTAGAACTGCCCCATAGAGTTTCCAAGGAGTGGCTGGTGGATTCAAACTGCTGACCTTGGGTTAACAGACCAACGTTTAACTGCTGCGCCACCAGGGCTCTGCACCCATTTATAATAGCCCCTTCAAAGATAAAGTACTTAGGAATAAATCTAACCAGGGATGTAAAAGACCTATACAAAGAAAACTACAAAACGCTATTGCAAGAAATCAAAAGAGACCTACATAAATGGAAAAAAATACCATGTTCATGGATAGGAAGACTCAACATTGTGAAAATGTCAATTCTACCCAAAGCGATCTTACAGATATAATGCAATCCCGATCCAAATACCAACAGCATTCTTTAACAAGATGGAAAAACTAATCACCAACTTCATATGGAACGGAAAGGCGTTGGATAAGCAAAGCATTATTGAAGAAAAAGCACAAAGTAAGAGACCTCACACTACCCAATCTCAGAAACTACTATACAGCCACGGTAGTTAAAAACAGCCTGGTACTGTTATAACAACAGACGCATAGACCAATGGAACAGAATCGAGAACTCAGACTTAAATACATCTACCTATGGCCAGCTGATCTTTGGCAAAGGACCAAATTCCATTAAATGAGCAAAAGACAGTCTTTTTAACAAATGTTGCTGGCAAAACTGGATGTCCATCTGTAAAACAATGAAACAGGACCCATACCTCACACCATACACAAAAACTAACTCAAAATGGATCAAAGACCTAAATATAAAATGTAAAACAATAAAGATTATTGAAGAAAAAATAGGGACAATACTAGGGGCCCTAATACATGGCATAAAGAGAATACAAACCATAACTAACAAGGTACAAACACCAGAAGATAAAATGGATAACTGGATGCTCCTAAAAATTAAACGCTTATGCTCATCAAAAGACTTCACCAAAAGAGTAAAAAGAGAGCCTACAGACTGGGGAAAATTTTTGGCTACAACATATCTTACAAGGGTCTAATCTCTAAAATCTATAGAATCCTTCAACATTTCAACAACTAAAAGATAAATAATCCAATTAAAAAATGGTCAAAAGATATGAATAGATGCTTCACTGAAGAAGTTATTCAGGCAGCTAACAGACACATGAGGAAATGCTCTCTATCATTAGCCATTAGAGAAATGCAAATCAAAACTACAATGAGGTACCATCTCACCCTGACATTATTGGTACTAATCAAAAAAACAGAAAACAAACGTTGGCAAGGTTGTGGGGAGATTGGAACTCTTATGCACTGCTGATGGGAATGTAAAATGGTACAACTGCTATGGAAAACAATATGGCACCTCCTTAAAAAACTAGAAATAGAAATACCATGCTATATAGCAATCCCACTCCTAGGAATATATCCTAGAGAAATAAGAACTGTCACACAAATAGACATATGCACATCCATGTTCACTGCAGCATTATTCACAATAGCAAAAAGATGGAAATAACTTAAGAGCCCATCAACAGACTCCAAAACCAAACTCATTGCCATCGAGTCAATTCCAACTCATAGTGACCCTATAGGACAGAGCAGAACTGCCCCATAGGGTTTTCAAGGAGTGGCTGGTGGATTCCAACTGCCCACCTTTTCGTCAGCAGCCTAATGCTTAACCACTGTGCCACCAGGGCCCCAATAGATGAATGATAAACAAATTATGGTACATACACACAATGGAATACTGCACAATGATAAACAACAACGATGAATCCAGGAAACATCTCACAACATGGATGAATCTGGAGGTCATTATGCTGAGTTAAAACAGTCAATCACTAAAGGACAAATATTATATGAGACCATTATTATAAAAACCCAAGAAAAGGTTTACGCACAGAAAAAAACGATCCTTGATAGTTATGAGGGAGAAGAGGGGTGGGAATGGGAAATCACTAACTAGATAGAGAAGTGTTTACTTTGGTGAAGGGAAAGACAACACACAATATAGGGGAAGTCAGCACAACTTGACCAAGGCAAAGCTGTAGAAGCTTCCTTGACACATCCAAACACCTTGAGGGACTGAGTTACTGGGGCTGAGGGCTGGGGACCATGGTCTTGGTGTGGGGTGGATATCTGGGTCCATTGGCATAACATAGCTCACAAAGAAAATGTTCTACATCCTAGTTTAGCGAAGAGTGGCATCTGGGTTCTTAAAAAGCTTTCGTGCGATTGTCTAAAATACATCTATCGGTCTCATCACATTTGGAGCAAAGGAGAGTGAAGCAAGCTAAAGACACAAGGAAAATATTAGTCCAAGGGTCTAATGGACCACATGAATCACAGACACCAGCCTAAGCCTAGAAGAACTAGATAGTGCCCAGCTACCACTGCTGACTGCTCTGACAGGGATCACAATAGAAGGTCCCAGAGAGCAGGAGAAAAAAATAGGCCAAAATTCAAACTCACAAAAAAAGACTAGACTTACTGGTCTGACGGAGACTGAAGGAACCCCTGAGACTATGACCCCTGGGCACCCTTCTAACTCAGAACTGAAGCCATTCCCGAAGTCCACCTGTCAACCAAAGATTAGACAAGCCTGTAAAACACACAATAACAAACATGAGAAATGTGCTTCTCAGTGCAACCAAGTGTATGAGACCAAATGGGCAACACCTGCCCACAAGCAAAGGCAAAAAGGCAGGAAGGGACAGGAAAACTGGACGAATGTTCATGGAGAACCCAGGGTGGAAAAGAAAAGGTGGAGAGTACTGACAGATTGCAGGGATTGTAAACAATGTCACAAAACAATTTGTGTATACATTTTTTTTCTTTTCTTTTCTTTTTATTATTGTACTTTAGAGGCAGGTTTACAGAATAGTTTCACATTAAACAGTTAGTACACATATTGTTTTGTGACGTTGGTTAACAACCCTACGACATGTCAACATTCTCCCCTTCTTGATCTTGTGTTCTCTGTTACCAGCTTTCCTGTCCCCTCTTGCCTTCTAGTCCTTGCCCCTGGGCTGGTGTGCCCCCTTAGTCTCGTTTTGTTTTATGGGCCTGTCTAATCTTTGGCTGAAGGGTGAAACTCAGGAGTGACTTAATTACTGAGCTAAAAGGGTGTCTGGGGGCCATACTTCGAGGGTTTCTCCAGTCTCTGTCAGGCCAGTAAGTCTGGTCTTTTTTTATGAGTTAGAATTTTCTTCTACATTTTTCTCCGGCTCTGTCTGGGACCCTCTATTGTGATCCCTGCCAGAGCAGTCAGTGGTGGTAGCCAGGCACCATCTGGTTGTGCTGGACTCAGTCTGGTGGAGGGTGTGGTAGTTGTGGTGTATATAAATTTTTGAATGAGAAACTTAATTGTGCTGTAAACTTACACTAAAACACAATAAAATTAAAAAAAATTCATCACAATCACCTTCACTTGCTGCATGTGCAGCTTTTAAATCATTGAATAGGCTTCAAGTCTTTTCTTGCTTTAAAGTAAGGCTAAATAACAATGCAGTATGCACCTGTTCTAATTTCCCTACAAATTCGACTTAAAGACACAGTTAGGAATGGATCTCATTCATGACCAGGGGACTGCCTATATTTCCCTTCTTTTGGTAGGTTTAGGCTTCATTTACTCTTCTTTTTCTAGTTCCTGGAGTAGTCAAGTTGGGCTATTAATCTGAGATCTTTCTTTCTTTATATAGGTATTTGTTGCTATAAGTTTCCCTCTGAGTACTGCCTTTGCTGCATCCCATAAGTTTTGGTATGTTGTGTTTTCATTTTCATTTGATGCTAAGATATTTGCAATTTCTCTTTTTAATTTCCTCCTTGACCCACTGGTAGTTTAATAGTGTGTTGTTTAATTTCCGTGTTTGTGTATTTTCCAGGTTTTTTCTGTTTTTGATTTCTAGCTTCACTCCATTGTGGTCGGAGAAAACACTTTGTTTGATTTCAACCTTTTAAATTTATCAGGACTTGCTTTGTGACCTAATATGTGGTTTATCCTGAAGAATGATCCATGTGCACTGGAGTATAATGTATATTGTGCTCATTTTAGGTGGACTGTTCTGTATGTCTGTTAAATCTAGTTGATTTATAGTGTCATTCAGATCCTCTGTTTCCTCATTGATCTTCTTTCCAGATTTTCTGTCCAATATTGAAAGTGGTGTATTGAAGTCTCCAACTATTACTGTAGTACTATCTATTTCTCCCTTCAATTCTATCAGTGTTTGCTTTATATATTTAGGTGCCATGATGTTGGATGTATATATATTTATGATAAATCTTTTTGATTAATTGGTCCTTTTATCACTATATAATGTCCATCTTTATCTCTTCTGACAGATTTTGTCTTAAAGTCTGCTTTGTCTGATATCAAGATTGCCACCTCAGCTCTCTTTTGGTTACTCTTTGC
Source organism: Trichechus manatus latirostris (assembly GCF_000243295.1). Classification (NCBI taxonomy): domain Eukaryota; kingdom Metazoa; phylum Chordata; class Mammalia; order Sirenia; family Trichechidae; genus Trichechus; species Trichechus manatus. Next base: position 19,181,285 of record NW_004443956.1, on the reverse strand, counting down.
ATGGAATATTTTTTCCATCCTTTCACTTTCACGCTATTTGTGTCCTTGGGTTTAAGGCGTGTCTCTTAGAAACAGCACATTGTTGAATCATGTTTCTTTATCCATTCTGCCACTCTCCACCTTTTGATTGGAGCATTTAGTCCATTTACATTCACTGTAATTACTGATAAGAAGTTACTTACTTCTGCCATTTTGTTATTTGTTTTTTGTGTGTCTTAAGCCTTCTTTATCTTTGTCCATTAGTACTGCTTGCTTTTGTATTTTGTTCGTTTATTATAGTGAGCCTTTTTGGTTCCCTTCTCCTTCCTTTTGTGTATGTTTTTTTAATGTATTTTCTTAGTGGTTATCATGAATATTACATTTAAGAGCTTGTATTTATAGCATTCTAGGATAAGTCGGTACCAACTTAACATCAGTAACATACAAGAGATTCTATATACCATTCCTCTCTTCCTGTTTTGTTGTTGTCATCACTAATTATGTCTTTATATGTGCCCTGTAACATAATTTTATGCTTTCCTTTTATATGTTTGTTATTTAAAAACATGAAGGACAAAACTTTTACAGTTATCAAGCATGCACACTTTATTCCTCACTCTTGTACTTATCCATTCTTTTCCCTTTATTAGGGATCTTTCTTTTCATGTATAGCTTTGAATTACTTTCTAGTATCCTTTCCCTTCCATCTACAGAACTCCCAGTAATATTTTTGGTAGGGCTGGTCTGGTAGATATGAACTCTCTCGGCTTCTGTTTGTCTGAGAATGTTTGAATTTTGCCCTCATCCTTGAAGGATCATTTTGCTGGGTATATTATTCTTGGTTGACAGTTTTTTTCTTTTTCTTTCAGCACTTTATATCGTTCTGTTACCTTCTGGCCTTCAATGTGGCCTTTCCTTTCAAAGGAAAAATCAGTACTTAATTATATTGGAAATCCTTTGTATGTAACTGTTTGCTTCTCTCTCATTGATTTCAGGGTTCTCTCTTTATCTTTAATTTTAAAGCCTCACTATGATGTGTCTTGGTGTAGATCTCTTTGGGTTTATCATGCTTGAGATTCTTTGAGCTTCTTGGATTTGTAGATTCATATCCTTCATTAGATTGGAGAAATTTTCTGTCATTATTTCTTCAAATATTCCTTCTGTCCCTTTCTATCTCTTGTCTCCTTCTAGAATTCCCATGATGCGTATATTAGGTCTCCTGTTGTTGTCCTATAATTCCATTAAACTGTGCTCAGCCTTCTTGAGCTTCCATTCTTGTTGCTCTTCAGCGTCTGTAATTTTAACTACTGTATCCTCTAATTCACTGATTCTTTCTGTTTCCTGATTAAATCTGCTGGTAAGTCCTTCTATTGTGTTTCTCATTTCATTTATTGTCCCTTTTAGTTGCAATATCTTTTTAGATCCTCATTTTGTTCTTGCATTGCTTTCCTTATTTCTTTTAGCTCTTTGTTTATGTTTTCCCTTAGTTCTTTAATTATATTTAATGTTGTATTATATTCTTCCTTCCTCCCCCCCGCCCCCATTTGGTCATCCCTAGATGCGCTTTCACTCCCTTTGTCATGTTCATTTGAATGGGCATAGTTTCTATGTTCTTTGTGCTTCTTGTGATTTTTCATTGGGGCATTGGAATTTTCAAGGGTGTTAACTTTCTTAAATTATCCCCAGTATTTGGTGTTTTTGCCTGTACAACTTTCTGCAAGAAACTCTTAGGTGGTCAGAGCCTTCGGCCTTTGCTTATCATTTTGTCTCTCCCTGTGATAGCTCCTACTCCCTCCCTGGTTTAATTGGGATTCAAAATTTCCAGATCTTGTATTTCAACTTTCAGTCTCTCCCAGTCACACCAGAGAACACGCTGTGGTCAGTGTATCTACCAGCAGGCATCACCAGTCAGGCAAGATATCACGTACTAATCAATCTGTCTAGCTGGAGGCATCTGTTTACCTGTGGTTATTGCTCCCTTCCTTTCTCTGCTTCTGCAATCATGTTTTTAGTTGAAAAACCCATATCCAGTGAGCCCCTTTTGGGGCTGGGTTTTGCCCTCTGGTTTTGCCTGAGGTTTCCTTTCCTGCTCTGTGGGGTCTGCTTATATCTGATTATATATATCATTCAGAAGAAGCACAAGCAGACTCTCCTCCATTTCAGGAGAAGGAGGGGCTAGCACTCCCCAGAAGGGCCTCCGAGATATCTGTTTTGTTGGTTTCGGAGACCCAGTGGCCCTGTGGTAGTTGGGGGAGCAGTCTCCACTTAGGTAACCCACCTCCTGACTCCACTATAGGGAACCTTCTGTAGGAGTTCATTTCAGCCCAGCAGCCGACAGTTACTGCCTGGGGGTGGGTAGTCACACTCTGAATGGATCCCCAGGGTGGTCTGCCTTGTTGCTGTCAGAGCCCACCCCATAATATGGAGGCTGTGAGGGTAGCCTCCACTCAAGATGCCCGCTTCCTAGCACACAGCAGCCTCAGTCAGCAGTCCTCAACATTGAACAAAAGGGGGAGCAGACAGACCTGAACTGACTTCCTGGGAGGTCTGTCCTGTTGGTTTCAGAGGCCTGAGCTATGGACTGTGCTGGGGGGAAGGTAGAGTGTTGACTATGAGAGCAGACTCTGCTGCACGGGCCTTCTGTAGCAATTCGCAGTAGGCTTGCAGCTGGCAGTGTCTAGGTGGGGGTGGTGCTGACACACTCCAAATGGACTCCCAGGGAAGTTGGCCTTGTTGATTTGAGGGCAGAAGCTTTGGGTCCTGTGTGTATAGGCAGGGGCTGTGGTGGTTAGGGAAGCAGGCTCTTCTTCTGGGGCCACTACCCCAGTTTACAGCAGCCGGCAGCCCTTGTGGCTGGGGGAGGAGCAGGGATGGTGGGAAAAGTGATTTTCCTATCATAGGTGACTTGTTGATTTGTTGATTCTTGCCTGTTTGCAGTTCCTGGCTGCTTTCCTCTGCACACCGATTCAGAGTCCTTCAAAGCCAGCACTGTTTCCTTGTTGCATTTCTTGTTGTATTTGTGGGGGAGGGTCACAACAATGGTTTGTTTATAACACCATATTCCCAGAATTCCTGATTTTTTAAAAAATCAAGTAAAAATGTTGCTTTTCCATTAAAAAAATATTTTAAAGGATGAAAGAACTTTCTAACCAGTGGGAACCAGGAAATGGGAAATATTTCTTGGGAAAGAGGCTCTATCCCTCCCCACTGTAGAAAAAGCCTCTCTTGACCCCAGTCAAGATCTCTTCTCTTTTTTCCTAGTATTGTTAGTTATGATACAAACTTGCCTGGAAGACTGTACCTAGAAGAAATCATGAAATTGCCTCCTTTCCTCAACTGCTCCTCAAGCCTTTTGGTCTTCATCCCCATCCCCCTCAGGTCCCTGTTCTATTCAGGGAAGCCTCCCTGTGATGTGACATCAGGGGCTGAAGTCAGGATGTCTGAAATGTACAGAAGCAAAATCCTAGGGAAGTTCTAGGCTACCCCGGGGGAGTTTACACTCATGGCAGCAGTGTCACCTTGAGCTGGGAAGATGAGAGGTGTCGTTTTGAGTGAGTAGGGCAATGACTTGGCCAACATCACACACAGGTGGTGTCAGAATACCATATACTAACTGTCCAGGGGCATCTTCAGGCCTTGCCCCAGTGATCTGGGAGGTGGGGGGACTACCTCTTCTTCAAGTCACCTAGTACCAGTACCAGTTGCCATCGAGTTGAGTCAGACTCATGGCGACTCCATGCGTGTCAGAGTAGAACTGTGCTCCACAGGGCTTTCAATGACTGATTTTTCAGAAGTAGATCACCAGGCCTTTCTTCTGAGACACCTCTGGGTGGGCTCAAACCTCCAACCTTTTGTTTAGCAGCTGAGCACTTAGTCATTAGCAAGGACTCCTCAAGTCACCTAAACCTGCTCTTAATGATGTGAAAGGATCTGTGGAGCCTGGGGTTGGAGACGAGGACAAGGTGATGAGAGACTGGGAAGAGATGGAGCATGACAACTGCACCTCACCTGAGCTCAGGTGGAGATCAGACTATGAGGAGGTGTGATCCAGGGCTACCGCATCTGGAACTATTTCCCATGAACAAACAAACAATGCATAAGGTTGAGCAAATGTGAGGGAACCTTTCAATCCCTCTGCTTTCAACTTGTCTCTGGTCTTACCCAGAAGCCATGCAAAGTTTTCTGGTTTGCTCCTCAGCTACGTGGCCAGCCAGCCCCTTCTGCATAATCCTAGTTTGTGTGTGTGTGTGTCCACACCTGTGGAAGTGAAACACCAAAAGGTTTTTAACTTACCGTCCAATTCATTTGTTCCTTTTCCTTTTAGTCCTCTAACATTTTATCAGGAAATCTTGCCATTTACCCATGAGTATAGAGATAGTGAAGCTGGGATAACAGATTCTAAAACTGCCACCATTTAGTTGTTTTTCTTTGGGAAAGTGTTTTGCAGAGGTGGTTATAACCAGATAACAACTAGTCTACCATTGTTTTGGGTAACAAAATGGTGAAAGACACAGATCTGTGTGGGGCTGCAAATTGTAAAATAAGGAAACATACTGTATTTATGTAATTTTTAGCTCCATTGATAGACAAAGGGTCATATTATCATCAGTTATATTTGCTGAACCTCTACTGGACACATGGCCTTTTTCAAGAATTTTATTTAATTTTTATTCAGAATCATGTAAGAGTTCTTATCTTTTTTAAAGAAAATTCTGAATTAGAGAAGTGTATTTATCTGGCATGAAGATGGAGTTCAGTGAATATTTGCGGAACGAATGAACAAATTCACATCATACTCTATTAATGTTGCGGTATTGCGGCCTCTGCCCTTGTACACACTCTCGCTTTTTTCTATTATGTGTTTGTTTGTTGTTGGGTTTTTTGTTGCTGTTGTTTGTTTGTTTAGGTTTTCTTTTGACCCAGCAAAACCTCTGTGAGGTGTACAGGTCAGAGTGTGAAAAGGATTCTCAAAGTCCTTGCTTTCAGTGATTTTTAACAGAGGTTGAAAAAATGTAACATTATTTCATGTGGATAGTTGTTTTTATTTGTACCCAAACTTTTTGAAAAAAATTTTGAAGACCAACAGAATATTTTTTAAGATGAGAAACTAAATGGTAGTGCCAGGTTTATATTTAATAATGAAAGGAAAATGTGTGTGTGTTTTTTAACTTCAGAAAAAAAATTGAGTTAGGTGACCCCCATTCTGAGAGCATTAATGGTTATCCATTATGCTGTTTTCTCTGTTTGCTTTGTCACTGTTAAGGTGAAAATAGGCTCTGGACTAAAAAATGTGTTTGAGATTTTAGTAGTGTTAAATAAATCCTGGCAAATTTTTCCCCCAAATTCACATTATTCTTATTTTATTATTGCTATTCTTTTTGTTACAGACAGAGCATGTGCCTTATGTTATTGGTATAATATGTCCATGAGTAATAAGAACAGGAAACTAAATTGCAAAATATTTTATTTTAAATAATAAGAATGACTTATTTCCATTATTCAAATTATCAGAGGCAAAATTTAGTTTTTACTTTTATGAATGTACTGTGTTATTTATACTGAATTGTACTGAAACCTTTACACTTTTGTCCCCAGGGTTTTCTTGATAGTACAAATTCACCTGCTTTAACATAGAGTTTATGGTAATTGGAAGCAATAATATTAACTCTAGTATATGTGGTCTAGTTGTTACCCTTTAAATAAAGGCTACCTAAAGTCTCTCTTGTTGATTAAGTCCAGATAGAATTCTTTTTTTTTCTGATATATGGAACACTGGAAATTTATCAACCCTTAGTATTCTTAACTGAAATGAGTTCCTTTAGATTTCTAATTATATTGTCTAATAAAACTAAACAGTCAGTGCTATTTGCATATTATATGAAGAAGTGTCATAAAACAAACTCATAGCAGTCAATTAGCATAAAAGCTAATTATATATCTCATCAACTTCTAAGAGTTTCTGAATTCACGTTTCCCCTGCTGTAGCCTAGAGCAACGGAGGTTTGAATTTTCACTCCTAAATATTGACTTTTAACTAACATCAGAAGTGATTTCAATATTCTTATGGACGAAAAGTTAATGATTAAACTAGATGCAATATTTGCTATAATGCAATTAAAAATTCTACATTAACAAAACCTCTAGAAAGAAAATCTTTGCAACAATGTCAAATTAATTATGTCACAAAACAGGTTAAGTATTGGTTTCATATCTGAAGCACACTCCAGAATAACTCTAACAATCAGTTAAAATGATTTGAGATTGTCAGCACTGTTACGGAGAAGACAGATATATTACAATGGCAGTTTCGATGTCCAATTGTACTGTAACATAATTGTATTCCTGACTGATTGTGATAGCTATCAAGCAAGAAATTTACGACAAGATTAACAGAGACACAGTAATGAACAAACATGGGAAGCATCCTGTAATTGACTTTTATTAAAGTGTCGTCATAGGGGTCTGGAATAAATTCCCCAGCTATAGCTTTGTTGAGAAACCAAAGGCAAAACTTTCAACTACTTTCAAAATGGAGGTATGGAGATCTCTCCGCCCCCTCCCCCGCCCCCATCCCATTCCATTGCTCACAAAACAAACACATGGTTAGAAGACAGCCCAAAGGAAGAAGAAAAAAAAAAGACACTACGCAGACTAAGAGTGATTTAGAGTTGTAGGTAAATTTCAAAATTGGGAAAAGTTAGGACTTACTCTGGGAGACTCCAAGATAGCAATGACGTTATAACGGATCATTTTTATAGTTATAACTTGTCCCCAAATGAGTACACGTATAAAAGCAATGGCAGATAAGAAAATGGTGTGCCTAGTGAATCGGATTTCTCCCGATACAATGATGGCGGCCCTTTGCATTCATATTTTAATGAGGTTAGTATCTCTGAAACAGTCCTCCCAGGGCGAGGCTCCGCTCCCGGAAGATTACAATAGGAGTTGCTTTATTGACAAGTGCTATTCAAAATCTTCACAGCATAGAAAGACTTCGTTTTATTCCACGTATCCCAATACTTATTGCACTCTTATTATCAAAACACTTCGAGGGGGAAAAGGTTCAATTATTCTATGAACAGTACTTAAGTTTACTGAAGATTGTTCAGCTAAGTGAAATCATCGTAAACTCTGGTCATGTAAGTTTTAATAAATGTATGGAGAACTGCGGTGCATAATCTGTTTTTAAACTTTTTTGTGTGTGCAAAATTCGATGCTTTGATTGGATTTTTAAGATCAAAATATTATTTTATGTTGTGTAAAATGAACTGTTAGTCCCATGAATTTTTTGTTTTGCTTTTTCCGTTCCTGTTTTTAGTGAACATTATAATGTAACCTCTTCTGAAGTATCTGCCAGCAAATACTGACTACTTTCAAAGAATGTTTACCAAAAAGGGGCAGCTAATTACATCAAAAGCCAGTTAGCCTTCACCGGCTTACAAAATAATCAAAATTCTCAGGTTGATCCCTTCCTATGACATAACTGTGTTGAAATGGGCACAATACTACTATATCTAGATGGTAAATTTACACTTCAAAATAAGAAAAGCAGTCCACTGTCAGGTGGAAAGTTTTCACGTGGGGACCTGTTTTTAAAAAGCACAGCTCAGTAAATAAATAAAATAGCTCTCAAAAGTAACTTGTGAGCCTCCTTTCACACGTTAATGTCATGATTTTCTTCAAAGCTTGCGTGCTCCCTAGTTTTTGCACACAGGCCAGTTTAAAAACATGGCTTTGGGAGTGGCCTCTACCCCACATGGAACACTTCTGTGTATTAGGAAGGAGTTCAGTATTCTAACACGAGGGTCTCAGAGGCTGAAAGCACTCTTCCAATGCTCAGCCTCTTGCCCCCTGTGATACCGTCCCACCCCCAAGTATGCAAATATGTTTACTTTTCTGATTGGGGAAAGACAGAGGAGGGGAGGAGGGAGAGAGAGAATTAATTTCTTAATTACAGTTAGATATTTTAAATAAAAGAGTCTACTCTTCACTTTAAAGTAAAAGGCTGCCTTGCTAGCATCCAGAAAGTACTATGGATATATTTTACATGTATCAGATAAGGAAATACACTTAAAGTACATCCGTCACAGAAAAAAATACAATCATTCTGTTGATCTGCCTTGATTAATTGTAATTTAAGAATTTGCCTCTGCATTTTGTAACTTTTTTCACTGATTAATACATACTTCATTCTTTGTTTCTATAAATTAATAAAACATTTTCAATTGTGTTTGTTAACCTATGTGTTGCTTTTTTTTTTTAAAAAACAACTTGCAGTGCTTGAATGGCATAATTAAGGCATAAATAGAATGAAATTTATGGTTGAAATGTGTGCTTTAAATGACTTTTTACTGTAGATATTTTTTGAAAATTAGAAGTCATGAGTTTTTTAAAACTTGCTATTTTAGTGAATTAACATTCTAGTTTCATAAACTATTTAACCGCAGAAAGAATGCATGGGCCCTGAAAGCATTTTAAAATCAAAGTGAAATCAAGTTTTTTGAGGGGGGGGGGAGGAATATTATTCCATGTGCACATGATTGGGCACAGTTGATAGTTAATTAGTGGTGTTTTTTATTTGCTCTTTTCCCATGTTTCTTTTCTAAAAAAATTTTTTTTAAGTTGATTCTTACTGAAACTGGGGGTTGGGGGTGGTTGCGGTGATTGTGGTGATTTATAAAGGAACCTAGATCTAGGAGGAAAAAAAAAAAAACATGCACCCCAACAAAACTGAGCTTTAATTTTAATTCTCCAGCTCTTATTTATCTGATTTGTGGCCAGATGGCGGCGAAGCAAGGAAACCCTTTGTGTAAATGAGGCCCACATGCGAACGCGCTTCTGTAATGTAATCGTTGGGACCGGAAGGGTTCATACTGCGTCTGAAAAGGGACAATAGAGACTGGATATATCAACATTGCAGAAATCGAGTTCATTTGTGATTCAGCCCCTTTCACTATGGTTGTTATGAAAACTTCCTACTTTGATCAGCAGAGGGTGGAGAGGAAAAAAAATCTTCTAAAGGCCGAAGGATGCCGCACTGTTGTGCGCGGTGCACTTGGCTCGGGTTCACGCCCCCTTCCGGAAGGAGCGCCGGGGACCGCAGCATCCTGCACCTTGACCTGTCTAGACTGCAGAGGGCTTTTTGTCTTGGTTACCAAGGGCGAGGGATGCTCTTTGACCCTTAGCGCTCGGGTGATGAGACCCTCACTCCGGGCGGAGGTGGTGTCTAAATGGTCCTGCTGAAGCTCGCAATTCTGAAGGGAGAGGGACGGACAAAGACGTGGGCCAGCTGTTCGAAAATAAAGCTGGAATGGGAGCTGGGAGAAGTGAACTTCCGTAAGCCACTCTTTTCCTCCTTTTCCCCACTGCCACAATTCCCCTGGGCATTACGCGGCTGCACCAGAGTTGACGCGGAGCTCCGAGGAGAAGCAACTGAGAGCAAAACTTTGCGCCCTCGCTAAGTTCTCTGGCATTCAGCTTCCCTTCAGGAGAGTTCAGAAACGTGCAGATTGATAATAACAGCCATTCACTGTGCTCAATGGTTTATTATGCATGTTGAATGGCTTTTAAAAATTATTGTAGGTATATGTATAATTTCCAGTTTGAATGTAAAGTTTTTTTTTCTGTCAGCTTTCAATATGTGCACTTTCTTTTACTATAACTTGAGCTAACTTCTTAAATTATGTTAATAATATAATAATTACATAAAAAGCTATCTTAGGAAATTAATACAGGTTTATTAATGGGGAATGTGTATGTTTCCATCTGTATTCATTTGAATATCTTTAAATAATGAAATTAAGAGAAGTTTCCTCTCATTTTTTTTAAATAGGTTCCCTTAGCTCAGTCCGAGGCATTCCTAACAGACCTTTTGGATAAAGTGTGTGAGCGAATGAATGACTACAAACTTGAAGAAAACCCTGTAACTAAGGAGAGAACTTTCAAGAGATTTGCTCCAAGGAAAGGCGACAAAATGTACAAAGAATTTAAAAAATTCTATTTTTACTCTGATGCTTACAGACCTTTGAAATTCGCGGTAAGCTCTCTTCTTGGCAGATGAATCCTATGATCCATGAAAATCTTTTTGCTACTTTTACGTTTGGTTTTAGTTGTTGAGTTTCAAGAAACTGAATATTAAGATGCACATTCAAATGTTTATGTATTTACTTTGTCGTCCTGTTGCTTTTAAAATGTTAATCATGCATTTAGCAGCTTGCCTTTTGAGCCCCTAAGGGCTGTGGTATTTCTTGATGGAGACATTTAGGAGATATTTTACAGAAGCGCTGCTCGCAAATTCCAGGGACTTTAAGACACAGTTTGCACCTTGCTTTGCTCAGACTGTTTTGTTCGTGTGGCCGTTTGGGGAATAGTTTCAGGCAGTTCAGTTGCCAAAGCAGGTCCCTCAGATTTCCACTTAAGGAATCAGGGACTGTGGTTGCCAGGTTAAAACCCAAATTAAAACTAATGTTGTTTTCAAGTATTTATAGCCAAATTATGGAAAGGAAGCGAGGTACATCATCTTTCCTTCAAAGGCTTCACAGAATAGAGAGAAATGTTTTCCTGAGTTAATTCAAGTCTTCTAGCACAAACTAAGTTAAACAAGGCTTAGGTATGATAGTTGGCTTAATGGAGGATTTCCTTTCCATATAACGTTTATGTTCCATGAATGCTGGTCTCTGTCTTGCTTGAATGTGCCTGGCAAAATACATTGCAATATATTTCACTTAATACTGTTGAATCAAAGTGAGGGGGGAAGTCTGTTTAAAAAATGTATCGTGTTCACACATTGGCCAAAATGTCAGGCGATCTGCAACCCTGGAAGCACTTTAGCTGACTCGTGAAGATTTCATTTTCATTAAAGAGCAAAGGTAACAATTCCAAGTTAAAAGCACTGTGGAATAGGAATGGCAATGAGTATGCGTATGCTTAGATTTCTTAGGTTTTCAATAAACACAATAGAGTGGAATTTAAATATTTTTAAATGTCATTTAAAATTTTTAGAGCCCTGCTTAATAAACTCAGAAAATGATTTACAAGTCTCTGGTGAACATCCTTGAGCAACTTCACAATTCCTAAAAGTGTAGACTGTAGTTCTTTCATGTACTGTAGTTAGCATATAAGCTTTTCAAATGCAGGGGCAAAGTCGGCCCCCTCTTCTCTGATACGCCAGCATGTTTTGTAAAGTGAAATTCTGGATAGGTCCCTACACAGTACGAAGAGAAACTTCCCTAAGTAACTGTCAAGCATGTTACCCACAGTGAAATTTAAGTGCCTTTGTTTTGATTGCTAAAAAGGCTTAATTGTTTTCACACTTCAGATTCTGTTTTAAAACCATAAAATATTATGTTAAATCTGAAGGAAACTGGTTTAATCATTTCAAGGAGTTGTCTTCTTTAAAATTTTTTTTTCTTTTTTAAATTCAGACTTTGGAGCTCCGTGAGTAGTTGACTCATTTCTTACTATCACTTCAGCATTCCAATGTAAGGAAAAGAGACAAATGCAGGGCCCTCTTCCTTCCTCATCCTCAGTCCATGTCTTTCAACATGGCTAATCATTTAGTTAAGTCCCAGGAAAATGATGGCAATTAACATTCTGGGAAGAGGGTTAATCCCATACAGTGATGTATTAAATTGAAAGGGCTAAGAAAAATGGACCACCTTGATCACACAATTTTATATTTTTAGCTAATAAAATTTTGATTCGGTCCTTCCTAACAAGGTACACGGTGAGTGTGTATATACCCACGTGTTGTTATTATATTTCTACAGTGTGAAACGATAATAGAAGAGTATGAAGATGGAATATTCTCACTTCTCGCCCAGGAGGCAGACCATCTAGCTGACAAGCTGTGCAGTGAAAAATCAGGTACTGTGTCTGATGTAACATGAGCTCCCTGCCTCGGTCTCCCCCTCTCGCTTTCACTCAGCAACTCAGCCCCCGCTTTTTGAAACAGGGCCTCACTGCCTTGCTGCAGCAGACCCCCTGAGAGGGTTCTCCTCAGAGTCAGAAGGGACACCAAGCGAGAGGAAACCAGCAAACCAGACCACAGGGCTGGCAGTCTGAGTCTTCTCCCGTCCTTTCCTCTACGTTTTCCTGAATTCAAAAGCACTTGAATTCTAAATGTTAAAGAGCACATGCATCAGAATTAGTGAGTCCAGAGCAAGTTTTTGTTTTATTTTGTTCTTAACTTCTGGAGATTGATTTTCCATCCTGAATCAAGAAAGAAAAATCTCTTGGTGACTTAACTTTGCTACACCTACAAAAGGTGGGGTCTTTATTTAGCAAGAAATTCTCAAAGTTGTGTGTGTGTTTGGGGGTGGGGTGCTTGATTCCCCTCACCCCAGGTTTTTTCTCCAGAATATTTACTTCTTAAATAAAATAAAATAATTTTTTTTTGGTGGAGACAGTAGAAAGTAATACTTGACTCATGTTCTTAAACAAACACCCTCAGAAGCTAGAAAAAATGATCAGAACTTTATCTACTGTATACAAAGTTGAAACACTACCACTGGCTCTCCAGTCTGGTTGGCTGAACATACACCTCTGGTCAAATATCATTTTGATCCATGCTTAATGCATTTACAAGGAGGTAGTACAAGTTGTGTTTTCTTTTCAGATACCTTTTGGAAAAAAAAAAGAATGAGTATTTATGAAGACAATGATTTTTAATGCCAGCAGAGTACTTTTCCGCAACATGGGGACTTGAAACATTTAGCGCTTAGGAGTTGTTTATAATAAAGTACAGTATACCTGGGTACACTACAATACACTTTGGTACCTAAAATTTAGTACTAAAATCCTTAAAATAAAAGTTACTAATATTTTTAGATAAATATTTATGTCATCAAAAGTTATTCAATGAGAAGGTTATAAATCTCTATTAACAAGACAAAGTCTTCTCACTCTGAGTAGATAATTGGGTTGTTTTCTTTTTAAAATCTAGTTTGTATTGGGAGTTTGCAGCAGGGTGCAGTAAAATTATATAGTCAGGATTGTTTAGGAGTTTGAGAATTTTTTTTCATTGATTTTGGATATGTTGTGTAATTTGTGAAATTCACATAAGTTCAGAGCTGCAACTTCCTAAAGAAGGTATTTTTGAAGTTTTTCAAATAATTCAGAGATACATGTGTGCATTAAAATATAAGCAAAATCGTAATGAACAATATTTGGAATGTTGGTTTTTCTATTTTTTTTTCACATAAAGGGTTTGCAGTTATCATAACTGTATGTGACATATGTAAACAATTAGCTATCTCAAGACTTATTCAAATGTTGCAGAAGGACTTGAGAAAGTTTCGCCACCTGTTCCCCACGCTGTCGCCACCAAATAAGAAGATTCTGGGCAAAGAGTCTGCTCCCAGGTTCACCAATTTGATTTGATTTCAGTAATATTGACTATCACTTTTTCATTTCCTTTGTATATTTATAATTGGAAATAAAAATTAAGCATTAACCTTGAGAAAACGAAAGCTTAAGGAATAAAGATGTGCAATATTACTGAAATAAAATAAAACATGATTAGATAATTCTAATAGCATTTTATTAAAATAACTGATTTAAGTATTTACCAGTATAAACATAAATATGAGTGCCTCAGAGCTGCTGAGAGGAAAAGGTAACCTCTCCAAAGAGTAAACTCCTGCATGGCTGCTACAGAGTAAAGTTTGTTTAATTTTTTTTTCAAGTTATGTTTCTCTATGAAACATTTTTATGGGTATCCTAAAATAGTCATAAATTAAGAACTGAGAATAACTTAAATCTAAAAAGAGACTAGACACCCCCTCCCAAAAAACCAAAAAGCAAAAAACAAACCCCCTCCAACAAACTCTACTATCGAAATAAGTTAGCACCACAGTAGCTAACTTAAACATTAATGCCAGAAAAAGCTAAAACGTTTAGTAAGAAAAATGCTAATTAATGACTGCAGCAACACAAAGTAGTATGTTTCAACATAGATAATTTCAGACAACTGTGTAAAACATGAGACTCTTGTATTATAGAAAAACTCCAGATGCTTTCAAATATAATCTAAAATACAAGTACAGTAAGTTTTCTACAATACCATGACACTCATACTCATTTTGTACAAGCAATACTTGATCTTGTTCTGTTATGCAACAGCTTTGCTAAGACAGGATCTCTGTGATTTAAGCGATGTTTTAAAGATAATGATTGTGTGTGTGTGTGTGTGTGTGTATTGGAGGTTATGAAACTGTACATCCACCAAAAACTTTACTGAGTGTATACTATGTGCAAGACACTAAACTGAGAGCTGTTAAAATGTCTACGTGTCACTGTTAGAAAGATAAATAATTACTTAAAAATAGATGTTTCTATAGCTAGAGATTTGATTGGAAGCTTAGTCACCCTCTATCAGTGTATATATATGAATTTTGTTTTTTCTGCTTCATGTAGATCATTTCATTTTATTTTTAATAATTCCATGTGAACAGATAAGGGTTCATTCACAGATTCCTTAAAATATTAAGGTTCTTAAATTCACTTCCCTTAAAAAAAAATGGAGAATTAAAGAGAAGATATATCTTATGTCAAATTTAATCTGACCATGTTTGATTAACATCAGTGAGATTTTCATAAATGTTATGTACCATCTTTTGGATGAGTGAAAAAAATCTCCATGAAAAATCTCAATGCAGATGGATCTGTGGATGCCAGTACACTTTTATCCGCTGGATAGAAGAAAAGTTATCAATAAACCTGTTCTATGAGTGTGAGACAGAGCAATTATGGTGTTTATTCCTCACATATTTCTGGTTTTTTTCCTAAGAAAAAATAAAAGTGAGTTTATGAAATTTTCCTGGTGGAATATTTTGTGGCATATAACCTAGGGTTCTCCAGATTGTTATTTAGATGTCTGGAGGTCAAAATGATCTTTTCAAATGTTAAAAATCTTGAGAAAAAAAAAGAATGAGTATACACAAAGACAATAATATGGTTTAGGGACATGATTAAAAGTACAGGGATATTCCACTTAAAGGTAGGGAGCTTGTCACTACAGATTATAAATGAATGGATATGCTTAACGTTCCTGGAGATATTTGTTACAGAGCATGTGAAGGTGTAGATATAAATGTATAATACATTCTATATACATATCACTCTGCTTTGATATCAAATCTCATCTAAAACCATCATGATGGATAAATTTGTCACATAAAGATTTTGAATGCAATATATGGAGTAAGGCATCAAGTATCTGGGAATGTTTAGCCTACATGTAAAGTAAAAGCATTTTTACCTTTCTGTGTAGACTTCCCAATACTAATAGAGGTGTTAATTTCTAATATGCAGAATCATTACTTTCAAAGGCTAGCATATTTCCTATTTCAAATAAATTATGTAGCTAAAACAATCCATAGCCTTTCTCAATAGAGTTACATTAATTGCTTCCAGTTGGAACAGTAGTATATATCAAAGTAACTAGTTGCCTCCCTGCCCCCTTGGGTTAAATGCCCAGTGTACTGTACCTGTTAGCAAGCTGGGAAACAGCTCAGAGTGGATCTTTTCTAAATGCTTCCATGTCTGCAGGTAGATGATCCATTGCCTTGGATTTGTTTTAAAATACTCCAGCCAAAGAAGAGTAAAAGATAAAACAAGAACAACAGAATGTTGATCATTGTTGGACTGGAGTGCAGGGTGCATGGGTGTAGATGATACCTTTCTTTCTCCTTTTGTGTCTGTTTGAAATTTTCTATAATTGAAAGTTTAAAAAATGCACTTCTACATGAATGTACTTTATGGGTAATGTAAATGCCTTAATGGGCTGGTGTTTAATGTGACGGTGATGCTGTCTAACTTTTTTCCCCAGATCTGTGTGAACCTTCTTCCACTAATCACATTGAACTCTAGGAGAGACTGTGCCGCTAGTTATAGAGAGGAGTAAAGTCGTCTCCCCACAAGGCCAACGTCTGTGTGCTCTGGTCTCATGCTAAGAAATTGTATGTTTCTTGTTTATACTATGTTTGTCTATGTTTTTTACTGAAAAACTGTTGTTTGGCATCATGACAAACTCTTACTCTTTCTGTGGGTAAAGTTGAGGAGTCCAGAAAACTTTTAAATTAGCTTTGCAGTTTTTGGTGTAAACAGACTTGGCAATAAAGCATTTAATTCAGTAGTAGGAAAAAAAAAGGTGAAGACAGTTTATAATAGGGATTTAATAATGTATCCTATATATTCTATAGCAAATGTATATACACATATACATGTGTAAAGTGTTCCGCTTGATAAGAACTCAGTTTGATTCCTTAAATACTTGAGTGGTCATGGAATTAAGGAGATATTGCAACAAATTCTGAATTAGGTCTTCAGGCTTATATATGGTTATTGGTGAAAGAAACAAACCACTTTTTGTCAGGAATAAATTTAAATTCCTAGAAGTCATATATTTAAAAACTTTTAAATCTTTAAAATTTAGTTGAATGCACAAAAGATAACAGATACTTTTTATAGTAAACAATAATTATATTGGCCTTCATTAAAAATACATTCTGGAGTCAAATGATTTTGAAGGTTGATTTTTTTATTACATCATGTGTTCTTAAAAGATGACATCAATGGCGATGTTCTGTTTTACTGAAAACTCTCCTATTTTTTAAAAACGATTTTTCCGTTGATGTTTAGTGTGTGGATTTGGTTCCGCTCATTCTACCTGAGTGTGTTTTGGAGGTGTGGGGTGGAGGAGGAGATGGGGCCTGATGGGAACTGCCTTTGACCACACTTAGTACTGGAGCACAGGGACACTGTCACTCTTGGATGTTTCATTACTTCTGTTGTTTTTGCATTCAGTGGAATCTGACCTGAATTATTTAAAATGCCAGGGCATATTCTATACTTGTTTAAAAAGGGAAACTCGTTGTTGTCAGTGAGAATTTAGTGGCAATATGATGCACGGTCTACCTCCAAAGAGCGAAGATAAAACTTTTTGCCATATGTTACATAATTGCTTAGAAACACACTATTTAAACCATTTTTAAATTTAGGAAAATTTACTAAAATTAAGAGGAAGACATTTCCATTTTCTTCTCCTTACTCCAACTATTATTAAGAGTCAGATTTTAAGTTAATGTCATTTATTTATTTGGGAAAACATTGTATGTGCTTTTTGGGGGGTCTGTAGCTGGTGAAGTAGTATGGATACTACGTAGTGTGACTCAGTGAATCTGCACTATAGCTGATATAAAATGGAAATAGGATTAAAGAGTAATTAACACCATTTTCAAGGGGCCCTAGTGGTGCAGTGGTTAAAGAGCTCGACTGCTAACGAGAGGTCGTCGGTTCAAAACCCACCAGCCGCTCCACAGGAGAAAGGTGTGGCAGTCTGCTTCCAGAAAAATTACAGCCTTGGAAACCCTATGGGGCAGTTTTACTCTGTCCTACAGGGTCGCTAGGAGTCGGAATCGACTCGACAGCAATGGATTTGGTTCAGTTTTTGGTAGCACCATTTTCTAGTAGGATAGTAAAATTGTTATTTAAAATATTGTCCCTATATCTTTTTAGAAACTTGTCTAGCATAGCATTTAAAATAGTAAGTCACAAACATTTTCCTAAATTAGGCTTTCTTAGTAAATGCACTAAATGGAAATATTATTTCTTAAAACATAAGTAACATTCATGAGAACAGGGTGGAGACCGTGGAGTAGTAAGTCAGCTTCCATGGAAAATGTAGCATTTGTAAGTTGTGAAAGTGTTACTGAAGTTGTTTTCTCACTCTACTGGATAACTGTTAAAAATTCTCAGATAGAAGCAGTACTAATGCTAATCACAGAATTTAAGAAAATGTAGACTTCTGTCTGTAACCTAAATGAACATGGAGAGTTATGCCTTCTTTGCATGGATGGATGGATGTTTTTCATTGATGTTCATGATTTTGCTTTGAAAGAGGAGGACCAGGGATCTTGACTCTTATACCTGATATGTTAGGTTTTGCTAAATATACCTTTTCAGTTTATTCTTGGATGTCCCAGTAAAGATGGTTTTGTATCTTACAAAATTTTTGATGTCTCATGACTTGTATATTTTTTCTCTTCAGAAAAATTTTCCAGACCAAACTTGTTAAACTCATGTAAATAAGTGTAGCTACTAAATTAGTGATTAAAATTACCGTTAAGTGACAATACACAAAGCACTATGTTTCTTGTGGCTACAGTGATTCTTAAGTTTCCCTGTGGGTCATCGTGAGCTGCTCTGCTTTTGCTCGTGAACAACGATGGGACAAGTTGCCACTCTCTTTAGCATCCCTCCTAACCACTTTTCTGCCTTTTTAATGATATTTATTGACCAAAACCAAAAGAAAGCAAAAAAAAAGAAAAAAACCCTCATAAAACAAAAAACACTTGGGATGTGAAAGAAAAGTTAAGAAGAGTAAAGTGAAAGGTGACTTAATTCTAAGTGAACTGGAGAAACATTGGAGGGGCAGGGGCCAGAATGTAGTGCTTATTAAAATAATGCAGAGAAACCATGTTTGGAGCCGGATGGGTTCAAATTATACTTTTATGAGATGGTTTATTTGGGTCTCTATGGAAGACCTGTGTGAACTGGTTCTCATAAAGAAAAGACCAAATTGGCTGAGATGAGCAGTTTATTTTTGTTACGTGAATTAGTATTTGCTAAGAATAAGCCAAGACCGATGAATCCATTTCACTGAGGAGTGGAGAATGGAATTGAGACAAAGTCCCAAATGGGAAAGATCAATACTTTATTTACTAAGACAGGCCCTAACAAAAAAAAAAAAGTCAATAGCTGGTCATAATTTTTATACCTATTTCTCTGCCTAGGTTGATATTTATTCATATTATGTAATAGCTTTATCTAAATAAAACGTTTTAAACTATATGTCACCTTACAATTCAAATTATAATGAAATATGAGAAAAAGACATTCTTTCATGTGGTTTTAAGTTTGATATAAACTTGTGAGCTAATCTTAAATGCATTGAAACAAATTCTATAGCATATTATAGTTTCATAACAAAATGCAATTAACAATGATATTCAATGATAACAATAAAAACATACCTGTTAGATATAGAGCATGTTTACTGTGAGTCTTTATCATTTAATTCTTCTTTAGAAGTATCTTAAATTCCTCAGATTATTTGCTTTTAGATCAATAAATTAAATAGATAAAATATCAAATGCAAAAAAAATGAAAATGGAATGTAGAAGTTGTGAAAACTCATTGTCTTTAAACCACACAGTGATTGATACTGCTCTCTAGAAATGTTACTTCTTGTCTCTCCCCCTAAAAGTGCATTTACTGCGAAGGAAGGGTCCACTCTTACAATCAATTCTTCAGGATCTGCCCTGAGTGAAGGAGATAGTGATTCTATTTAATGTAATATTAGTTCATTTGCCTGTAGCGGCAATTACCAGAAAAATGAAGCTCTGCTTCAGAAAGACAGTTTGTGGAAGTGGGGTCTGAAAAGTCCGATACGGCTCTCCAGCCTTTCTGGGTTCTCTGGGGAAGCCGGAAGATGGATGGATGGGTAAATGATAGATAGATAGATACGTACATACATATACATAGATGTAAATAAAATCGGGACATAGAGAAGTCAGCTAAAGCTTTGATTGCTCACGGGTGGAGAGTTCAAGAGAGAGTACCTGGAAGTAAGTCTTTATAGAAAACAAAAATTCCTATACTCTCAAGATTTTCAAGAAATGAAAAAATACTCTAAATTACAACACACATAGAAAATATTTACCCCACAATAGCAAGATATTCACAAAACATATTTAATCGGTTAAAAAGTTACTGGAAAACAAAAATATTATGAGGTTACATTGTAAATATATTAGAATCTTATTATACTATGGCTCATTATTCTGGAACACAGATTTCAAGAAACCACGGGTCAAATTGTATCCCCTAAAACATAACAGCACCAAATAAAAGCCCAGTGGAACAAGGCTAGGCATCAGGTAGACAGAATCTTGTCCCCCAAACCCAAATTCCTGAATTGCAACCTTGGATGATCTATAATGCTACTCAGAGGTGTACTTAACCTTTCCTTAGAGCTGATGAAGATTCTGGAAACTTCCTTCTCCTTTCGAGAATGTTAATAAACCACTATCTAAGGAATGCAAGTTATATAATGCAACACTGGATGCCCAACGTCAGTGAATTAAACATGGCTAAGACTCAGAAAGATCCAGTAAGTGATAAGTTAAAATATTAATGCGCATTTTGAACTTTATGAATAGCTAGGTTGGCACCTGAAGAGTTGGAATGCACTCCTGACATTTTATATTAAGGGTTGGCCTCACAGCCGCTTTCTGAATGACTGGGACTTTTCCTGCAGCATATTCTCTGCTCTCAGCCTACAAAGGATGGTGATAATCCTTGAGATGACACCATTGTCAACAGAGGGAGAGAAGATTTCAGTCAGGTGGTTTTCATTGTGTGATAGAAATAAATCTTTATGGCTTTGTTGTTCTTCATCAAAGGGCACTGATTAAGCACCTTCATGCCCTGTGATTTGTAGAAGAAAGCAGAGAACCAAAAAATAAACTATTTGGTCCCCATTAAAATAGTCCCTATTTCAAGCAACATGGTATTAAAATAGAGTGAAATCTAATACAAATGCAGGTTCAATAAATGTTATTAAATTATTAGACCTTTAGGTGAAAATGTACCCTTGAATTGCCTTCATATGCAGTCAAATCCATGATTAAATATTAATGCCCTAAGATTAAAGGGTCACTTGAGTGTGTGTGTGTGTGTGTGTGTGTGTGTGTGTTTTGAAAGCAATACCCCCAAATGTTGAACAGGAGATGTTGCGGGTTAGCTATACTTTGTATGCTTTGTGGATGCTAAAACCTTAACCAGTTTTGAGAGTGAAAGCCCCATTGAAAACCCTGCTTGATTCCAAGGATCTGAATAACCATGCCTGGCTTCAGACCACGTGTGCCTCTAGGTGGGTGTGATTCCGTCTTGCTAAACCACAAAACGAACGTTCAGCGGTCATTGTATGAAGGGCCTTCTGCAGAGGGTGCATACGTCAGCATCAGAAGAAAGGGCTAGGTAATTCTGAGAAGCATTGGTGTTACAACACTTACAATGAAGTCCTGTGAAAGATGCTAGTTTTCCATACTAGCGGTTATGATATACTTGAGGCTTAAGAAAGAAAGTAACGTGTTTTGTTGTGTGTGCATGTGTATATAAGAAATGCTTCTTCTACCTGACGGCTCAGCCTCAAATCCTGCACAATCTTAGTTTCCCTGTTCGTGTGTTTTTCTTCTAGCCACTAGTGACTTACTCTCAGACGGTGGAAGGTTGCTCTTACGCGCTGACATAGTGTTGAGCACTGGTCCTCATGCCTCCTCGCTCAGAGCAGGAAGCAGTGGGATGAGGTCACTCATCACTCCACAGCCCCTTCCTTAAGGAAGAGCAGGCACATGGCTCCACCCCAGGCTCTGCTGGCGTGGACAGAGCCCTGGGCAGCTGGCACTCCCACTAGGTGTGGCACGTCAGGTGAGAGCAACGGCAGGTTGGCAGTCTCTTTGGTGTTTGGGATACCTGCGCTGCCCAAGTCCCCGCTTCCATCAGCCCCTGCCCTTGAGCACAGGTCGCCCTTCCACTTATCTTGGAGAATATGGATCCCAAAGGAACAGACACCTCTCCAGCCAGGGAGGCGCAAACAGAGCATTATCTCAGGGAGGAGGGGATGAGCTGACTCTTTTCCCTTTTCATTTGTTTTAAAATTGATTTGTACCTCGGAAGCTTTGCCCAGGGCTCTTCTCTTGGGTAGGCTGGGAGAATCTGAGCTTCATATTCAGATCTGAGTTATCAATATGCCCAACTGGCAAAATGTGTTCCCCTCTAAGTTAATATAACCAGCCTTGCAGAATCATGAGAGAAAAGGCTGGTAGGAAGCTCAAGGTGATCTCTGCCAGCAACCTCGCCGTCAGTCTTTAGATGACAGTGGAATATTTGGAATCTTGCATGGTTGCGTTTGGTAGCAGTTGATGGTTTTACAGTGATCGTGGTGCCCTTTTTAAGATTCCTCCTTTTTAAATCCTTCTCACACAGAACCCCGTGAGCCCTCACAAATGCCCAGCCACCTAAGAGAGCTGGGAGTGCACACTTTTGTTAAAACACACGGATTTACCACCAACGTGCAGTTATTCTTTTTGGTTATGTGCTCAGGGGTACAAATCAAATGGGCAAATATTCATTAAACGCCTATTTATTGTGAAGCACTGTGGTGGATATGAAGACTGAGAGCGAGAACACAAGGTGGTGATTGTGGGGCCAAGGAAGGAACCTTCAAGTTCAGAGTGGATGTGACGCATCTGTCAAACGGACATCTGCACTGGGAAGGGAGACAGCCTCGGAGAGAGAAGGACACGGCAAGGTTTTTAAGGTAAAAGATGGCACTCTCCTATGTTGGATGAGGACTCCAGTCCTTGTCTTAATATACGTGCCAACTCTTCCCATGTGTAATGCCTCCCTTTGAAACCAGCAGTCAGCGCTGAGAATAGCGAGATAAGAAAAGACACAGGCTGTTGGTAATAAAGAAACGCTAACACAAAACACGGCCGATAAGAGAATTTTAATTTGGAGAGTTTGTACTCTGATCAGTGATCTTTGGTTGGAATGAAGGAAGGGACACAGGCTGAGAAATCTAATGCTATGAGAAAAATAATGAAAAATCTCCATGTCTCTTATTCTTGGAACTAAGAAGTGGAGATCATCGAGTGGTAAGATCAGAAAGACACTGCATCTGCTGGGAGTGCTGGGGCGTTGATGACCGAGGTGGGATCCTTCCCTCCAAACCACTTATTTAAGATCCTGAATGCCTCCGTGAAAAGCCTCTCCCCAGTTCTGCTTTGTCCTCGGCCGGAAGTTACGGTGTGTGTTCTTGTGCCATTGAGAAAAGAATTTTCCTGGTCTCAGGTGGGGTCTTGGTGTTGCAGGAGGACTGGCAAGACTGCTAGGACATTCTCAGTGGCTCTTCCTCACCCCGTGTCCCCCACTCTTCCTGGAGGTAGCTGGGTGATGTCAGGCCCATTGGGGGAACGTCGCGGGAAACCCTCGGTCCTCTGAACCCTTCAGACCAGAGAAAACCCAGGGCCGAGCGGGCTGTGGGTGACCCTTTGTCCCTTCAGTCTGTCCCTGCCCAGGGAAATTGCAAAGGAAAAGGGCAATGCAGCATCTTTAGCTTGGATTTTTTTTTTTTAACTACATTTTTCTTAGAAGTAAAAATAAAGACATGTATTTAGAAAATCTAGATTTAAAAAATAAGAAAATAAAAATTTCCCCAAATCCCATCACCCAGAGATATTTACATATTT
Organism: Trichechus manatus latirostris; assembly: GCF_000243295.1. Classification (NCBI taxonomy): domain Eukaryota; kingdom Metazoa; phylum Chordata; class Mammalia; order Sirenia; family Trichechidae; genus Trichechus; species Trichechus manatus. The sequence goes on along the minus strand of NW_004443956.1, from coordinate 19,157,991 downwards.
TTAATAAAAATTACGTTATACCTTTCCTACTGTTTCATGACCTGCCCTTTTACTTAATATATTGTGAATTTGTTTTCATGCCATTCAGTATTTTTCTGTAACATAGATTTTAATGGCTGCAAAGTATTTCTTTCATGTATTATATCACATTTATTTAACTAATGCCATGTATTAGATCATTTAGATTATTTCCAATTTTTTTATTATTATAAACAATAATGAGATGAGTTTCTATAGCTGAATCTTTAGCACATTCAAGGAAATTTCCTTTAGATAAATTCCAAGAGGTAGAAGTGCTGTGTAAAATGATATGTGATATCAGCATTGAGTATAGATTGTGAACTTGCCAGCTTGTTATGGTTTAAGCTTCCACCAATTTCAGCTGGGTTCTAGGACGCTCTTAGGCCGACTTAGATCATTATTACTAACAGTATGAGAGTCTAGAACGGTGCCTGCCAGTCGAGTAAATGTTTGTTGTCGAATGAGATATCTGTCAATTACAGGGTGATTGGATACCCCTATAAGCAAGGACTCCAGAAAAGTCCTGTCCCATTTGGAAAATTCCCTCGTCTCCAGTCCGAGGACAAACTTCAGTCTGAGGGAAACTCCACTAATCCAAAGCCATCGCCTGTAGCATTTGCAGAGATGCGGGCAGTGGTCCGAGGTCCCTCGGGCAGAGCTCCCCCTGCTAAGCGGGACCATGCTGTGCCTCCTGCCAGTGTGAGCCTGGGCTTCTGAGTCTGTGTAATAGTGATGGTGAACATTGGCACAGCCATTTACAGTTTGCAGGCCCTGGCAACAGGCATCATTTCACTTAATCCTCGTAATAACTTTGTACGGAAATACAATTATAGCTCCACCTTCTAGAGGAGGAAACCGGGGTTTGAAGAAAAGCTAGTGACTAAGGTCAGCAGCCCAAGTCTCCGGACTCCACACCACCAGAGCACCTCCCTCGAAAGGCGACGGGAAGTTAAGGGCAAGATCTGCGAGGAAGGAGGTGTGGATCCCTGTCCTTTTTGCTACCAGGGACCAGGAGCAAATGTCTGAACTCCTCTAAAGCCACAACCAGTTCCCTTCCAGTTGCTGTGACTCATGGTGACCCCGTGTGTGTCAGAGTAGAATTGTGCTCCACGGTTTTGCAGTGGCTGATTTTTTGGAAGTAGATTTCCAGGCCTTTCTTTCAAGGAGCCTCTGGGTGGGCTCCAACCTCCAACCTTTTGGTTGCAGCCAAGCATGTTCACCGTTTACACCCCCCGGGAGCTGCTGGGCCTCTGTAAATGGAATAGTTAAACAGAGTGGTCCCCATGGCTGTCTGGTTCTTATCCAGGGGCAGCATGTCACAAGCTCCGGGCTGTTAGGCTCCGCATCCTTGATGCCGTAAGGCTCCCTTCTCAGGCTGTGAAGCGTTTCCTCCACGCGCCCTCGGTGAACTTCACGAAGCGCAGGCCTTTCAAGGCAACCCTGGTGCTCTTCATTAAAACACGTCCTACATGCACTTGTCCACGGGATGACATCTCTCTTAAAGACCACAAAATGAAAATGTAAGTCCACAACAGGCAGCAGGACACAGCAGCAAGCACCGGCAGTGCAAGCGTGTTTAGGGGTGAGGATCAGGAAGGGGCTGCAGGCAGACCCAAGGGCTGCTCAAACGCTGACTTCCTGTTACCTTGTGGAATGGAGTGTAGTATTCAGTCACTTAGTAGGGGACTGACACGGTGTCCAGATCTGCCAGCAAAGCCAAAAAAACAGTGCAGTTGAGTCGACTCTGACTCATGGCGACCGCATGTGTGTCAGAGTAGGACTGTGCTCCATAGGGTTTTCAAGGCTGTGACCTTTCAGAAGTAGATTGCCAGGCCTTTCTTCAGAGGTGCCTCTGGGTGGATGCAAACCTCCAAATTTTGGTTAGTAGCCCAGCACCTAACTATTTGTGCCACCCGGGGACTCCAGCAGAGCCATAGGGGAACTTATTTACAGCGGATCAGAAACCATCAGGAATGGACTGCTGCTCTGAATCCATATAATTTTAGGGTTTTGCCACAAGGTCAAGCTCTTTAAACTCCTCATAGCTACTTCACTGATCATTCCCCATTGTAATAATGACATTGCTTCTTGAACTCGCCTTTCTCCTTTTCTTGTCCTTGGGACCCACAATCCTTTCATAAACTTTCCCTTAACATTACAACATTCCTTGAAAGCAGAGCCTCTTAACCTCCTTTTTTTTAAATGCCGTAGATCCCTTTGGCAGCCTTGTTTGTGAAGCCTATGGGTCCTTTCTGAGGCTAATGTATTTAAATGCATAAAGTAAAACATATAAATTACAAAGAAACTAATTATATTGAAATAGAGTTCTAAGATGTATTTTAATTTGATGTGTTTCTTTACTAATATATTAAATATCAAGATCTAAAAGCAGGTTTGAAAACTAATTTTGAAGTTGTAATGGACAAAAAATGATATGTTGAGATATCCGCAACAACTACAATGTGATATGAAAATGACTTTAGTTTCTGTTCAACAATATCACAAGTACTGCTGCGTCCTCCTGTGGTTTGAAGCCTACATCAAAATTAAAAGAACTGATACTTTAGTTGTTGTTAGGTACCGACGAGTCGGTTCCGACTTAACAGCGATCCTGAGTACAACAGAACGAAACATTGCCCGGTCCTGCACCATCCTCACAATCGTTGTTATGCTTGAGCCCGTTGCTGCAGCCACTGTTGTCAATCCATCTTGTTCAGGGTCTTCCTCTTTTTTGCTGATCCTCTACTTTAACAAACATGGTGTCCTTTTCCAGGGACGATTCCTCCTGATAACATGTCCAAAGTGTGTGAGACTACGTCTCGTCATCGTTGCTTCTAAGGAGCATTCTGGCTGTACTTCTTCCAAGACAGATTTGTTTGTTCTTTTGGCTGTCCATTCAATATTCAGTATTCTTTGCCAGCACCATAATTTAAAGGTGTCAATTCTTCTTTGGTCTTCCTTATTCATTGTCCAGCTTTCACATGCATATGAGGCAACTGAAAATACCATGGCTTGGGTCAGGCTCGCCTTGGTCCTCAAGGTGACATCTTTGCTTTTTAACACTTTAAAGAAGTCTTTTGCAGCAGATTTACCCAGTGCAATGCGTCTTTTGATTTCTTGACTGCTGCTTCCATGTGTGTTGATTGTGGATCCTAGTAAAATGAAATCCTTGACAACTTCAATCTTTTCTCCATTTATCATGATGTTGCTTATTGGTCCAGTTGTAAGGATTTTTGTTTTCTTTATGTTGAGGTGTAGTAATGAAAACAAGGATGAAAGCTTTCCCATCCAAGTTCGCAGAACCCAGGTTAAGAGCCCCGGCTCCAAAGTAAATAGAAATAACAAACCTGTTCTGTCCAAGGCAACACAGCAAGTTAGACTCCAAAATAAACTTTTGTTTAATACATTAACCTGTCTGTGATGGTTCAAACTGTCTCTTGTTAGCTTTCGGTTTAAAATGAATACTAATCAAAGATTTCATCCCAGAAGTCTTCCAAAAGGACTAATTGACTACATTTACTATTCAAATCCAACACTCGTTTGTCAGTTTGTCATACTGTGGTGGCTTGCATGTTGCTGTGATGCTAGAAGTTGTACCACCTGTATTCCAAATACCAGCAGGGTCACCCATGGTGGACAGGTTTCAGTAGAGCTTCCAGACTAAGACAGACTAGGAAGAAGGACCTGGTGATCTATTTCTAAAAAAACTGGCCAGTGAAAACCTTATGAATAGTAGCGAAACATTGTCTGATATAGTGCCAGAAGATGAGCCTCTCAGGTTGAACAGCACTCAAAATACAGCTGGGGAAGAGCTTCCTCCTCAAAGTATCATTGACCTTAATGACAGGGATGGAGTAAAGCTTTTGGAACCTTCATTTGCTGATGTGACACTACTCAAAATGAGAAGAAACAGCTGCAAACATCCATTAATAATTGGAACATGGAATGTATGAAGTATGAATCTAGGAAAATTGGAAGTTGTCAAAAATGTAATGGAATGCTTGAAGACTGATATCCTAGGCATTAGTGAGTTGAAATGGACTAGTACTGGACATTTTGAATCAGACAATCATATGGTCTACTATGCCAGGAATGACAAATTGAAGAGAAATGGTGTCACATTCATCGTCAAAAAGCACATTTCAAGATCTATCCTGAAGTACAACGCTGTCAGTGACAGGAGAATATCCACATGCCTGCAAGGAAGACCAGTTAATATGACTATTATTCAAATTTACCTTCCAATCAATAATGCCAAAGGTGAAGAAATTAAAGATTTTTACCAACTTCTGCAGTCTGAAATTGATCAAACATGCAGTCAAGATGCGTTGATAATTACTGGTGATTGGAATTTGAAAGTTGGAAACAAAGAAGAAGGATTGGTATTTGGAAAATATGGCCTTGGAAGTGACGCCAGAGATCGCATGATTGAATTTTGCAAGACCAACAACCTATTCATCGGAAATACATTTTTCAACAACATAAATGGTGACTATACACGTGGACCTCACCAGATGGAATACACAGGAATCAAGTAGACTATATCTGTGGGAGGAGACGAGTTGTGGGATGACATCAAGGACATCATACATGAAGAAAGCAAAAGATCATGAAAAAGACGGGAAAGAAAGAAAAGGCCAAAATGGGTGTCAGAGGAGACTCTGAAACTTGCTCTGGAACATAGAGTAGTTAAAGTAAATGGAAGCAATGATGAAGTAAAAGAGCTGGGTGCCTCAAAAGGACAAAGTAAAGTATTATAATGACATGTGCAAAGACCTGGAATTAGAAAACCAAAAAGGAAGAACACGCTTGGCATTTCTCAAGCTGAAAGAACTGAAGAAAAAATTCAAGTCTCAAGTTGCAATATTGAAGGATTCTATGGGCAAAATACCGAATGATGCAGGAAGCATCAAAAGCAGATGAAAGGATTACACATAGTCACTGTACCAAAAAGAATTGGTCGACGTTCAGCCATTTCAGGAAGTAGCATATAATCAAGAACCAACGGTATTGAAGGACAAAGTCCAAGCTGCACTGAGGCACTGGTGAAAAACAAGGCTTCTGGAATTGATGGAATACCAATTGAGATGTTTCAACAAACGGATGCAACACTGGAAGCGCTCACTTGTCTGTGCCAAGGAATTTGGAAGAGATCCATATTTGTGCCCATTCCAAAGAAAGATGATCCAACTGAATGTGGAAATTATCAAACAATGTCATTAATATCACATGCAAGTAAAATTTTGCTGAAGATAATTAAAAAATGGTTGCAGCAGTACATAAATAGGGAGCTGCTAGAAATTCAAGCTGGATTCAGAAGAGGACATGCAATGAGGGATATCATTGCTGATGTCAGATGCATCTTGGCTGAAAGCAGAGAACACCTGAAAGATGTTTACCTGTGTTTAATTGACTATGAAAAGATATTTGACTGTGTGAATGATAACAAATCATGGATAATATTGAGAAGAATGGGAATTCCAGAACACTTAATTGTGCTCATTAGGAACCTGTACATAGACCAAGAGGAAGTCTTTCAAACAGAACAAGGGGACACTGCGTGGTTTAAAATCAGGAAAGGTGTGCATCAGGGTTGTAGCGTTTCACCAGAATAATCAGTCAGATTAATCAGTCTGTATGCTGAGCAAATAATCCAAGAAGCTGGACTATATGAAGAAAAATGTAGGAAAATCCATTGACAACCTGCAATATGTAGATGGCACAACTTTTTTTCCTTCTTTTTCTTCCCCCTCTTAGTTCTAGGTTAACAGAGCGTCCAGGGGCCATCGTTTCGGGGGTTCCTCCAGTCTCTGTCAAACCATTAAGTCTGGTCTTTTTACGTCAATTTGAGTTCTGCTCCACACTTTTCTCCTGCTCCGTCTGGGACTCTGTGTTGTGCAGATGACACAACTTTGCTTGCTGAAGGCGAAGAACCCACTTGAAGCACTTACTGATGAAGATCAAAGACTACAGCCTTCAGTATGGCTTACACCTCAACATAAAGAAAACAAAAATCATCACAACTGAACCAATAAGTAACGCCATGATAAATGGAGAACATATTGATGTTGTCAAGGATTAATTTTACTTGGATCCACAATCAACGCCCATGGAAGCAGCAGTCGGGAAATCAAAGGACATATTGCATTGGGCAAATCTGCTGCAAAACACCTCTTTAAAGTGTTCAAAAGCAAAGATGCCACTTTGAGGACTAAGGTGTGCCTGACCCAAGCCATGGTATTTTCAATCACCTATTAGGCATGTGAAAGCTGGGCAGTGAATAAGGAAGACCAAAGAAGAATTGATGCATTTGAATTATTGTTGTCATGGATTGAATTATATCCCCCAAAAAATGTGTGTATCAATTTGGCTGGGCCATGATTCCCAGTATTGTGTGGTGGTTCTCCATTTTGTGATTGTAATTTTATGTTAAAGAGGATGAGGGTGGGATTGTCTAACACCCTTAGTAAGGTCACATCCCTGATCCAATGTAAAGGGAGTTTCCCTAGGGTGTGGCCTGCACCACCTTTTATCTTACAAGAGATAAAAGGAAAGGGAAGCAAGCAGAGAATGGGGGACCTCATACCACCAAGAAAGCAGTACCAGGAGCAGAGCACGTCCTTTGGACCTGGGGTCCCTGCATCAAGAAGCTCCTAGTCCGGGGGAAGATTGATGAGAAGGCCGACGGAGAGAAAGCCTTCGCCTGGAGCTGACACCCTGAATTTGGACTTCTAGCCTACTAGACTTTGAGAAAATAAATTTATCTTTGTTAAAGCCATCCACTTGTGGTATTTCTGTTATAGCAGCACTGGGTAACTAAGACAATGGTGTTGACATAGAATACTAAGTATACGATGGACTGCCAGAAAAATGAACAAATCTGTCTTGGAAGTACAGCAAGGATGGCGAGACATTGTCTCACATACTCTGGACATGTTGTCAGGAGGGATCAGTCCCTGGAGAAGGACATCATGCTTGGGAAAATACAGGGTCAGCGAAAAAGAGGAAGATGCTCAAGGGGATGGATTGACACAATGGCTGCAACAATGAGCGCAAACGTAGCAACAATTGTGAGGATGGCGCAGGACCCAGCAGCATTTCTTTCTGTTGTACATGGGGTCACTATGAGTTGGAACCGACTCGATGGCACCTAACAACAACACTATTCAAATGAAGAAGACTATTGGTAAAATTATAAGAAACACTAAAAAGCATTTAAGGAACAGGAAAAATAATTGTTGATAATATAAAATTCAAACCTGCACCACATAGACGGAATTGTTCAATTAGGGGTTAGTTAGAAGATTTGTTTTATTGGAGAAAATCTTGATAATCCATCCTCTAGTGTTCATTTTGATAGAGCTATAAAATTGGTAGCAAACCAACATGCACATTTGAAAGAGATAAATATTTACAAATAAGTTAACCATGAAGTTGTTGCTAGGTGCTGTCAAGTCGGTTTTGACTGATAGAAACACTGTGTGTGTAACAGAATGACACGTTGCCCAGTCTTGTGCCATTCACACAATCATTGCCATGTTTGAGCCATAAGCTTCACTTGGTATATTTTGTCGGCAAAGTGAGATGTGACCTTTAGGTCTTCGGGTACTGTGTTGCCAAAATTCTTTTAAAAACAAAGAAGCTTTTGGGGGAGTATGCACCAAAAAACACAAACTAATTTCATTGGTTTCTAAAAATATATTTCCAAAAGGATGGAACAGTACATGTTTTTATTGACTTAACCAATAATACAAATGAATAGGTGGGCAATTTTACTCTTCCATCATTTTTGTAAATCAAAAGTATACTAATATATGAAAAATGTAATACTGTAATAATATACAATAATATAATTTCCCTTTCAGTAATTTGTTTTTAAATCTTGATTGCCATCAGTGTTGTTGGATGGTAAGCATAGAGTCCCCTTTCTTGAAATAAAGAGATGCTATTCTACCAACAGGAAACACTGGTGGAGTAGTGGTTAAGAGCTACGGCTGCTAACCAAAAGGTTGGCAGTTCGAATCCACCAGGCACTCCTTGGACCCTATGGGGCAATTCTACTCTGTCCTTTAGGGTTGCTATGAGTCGGAATCGACTTGACGGCAACAGGTTTGTTTTTTTGGTATTCTGCTAACGGGAGACCTGCTGGGGAAGTGGTTAAGCGCTCTGCTGCTAACCAAACGGTTGGTGATTCGAACCCACTGGCTGCTCTGCAGGAGAAAGATGTAGAGTCTGGTTCCATAAAGATTTACAGCCTTGGAAACCCTATGGGGCAGTTCTGCTGTGTCCTATAGGGTCGATACGAGTTGAAATCAACTTGAAAGCAGCGGGTTTGGTTTGGGTTTATTCCACTAACAGTGAACTTTCACCCAAGGAAGCTAATTCTTGCTGTCTTTGTCTGTTTCAGGGCCCTCTTCCTATGTCTCCCTGCTCCATTTATTTTCATGTTACTGCCCCCTGAAACCTTGCAGTGGGATGCGCCCTATCATGTCTTCTGCCAGTCCCAGATCCTGGTACACTGAGAGCAGGGCTCACGTAGCTTCGTGTGCAAAGATGGCAGTCCAGCTCCTGGGTTGTCCCTGCCCCTCAGCTGCCCCATCTTTGCTGAGCCCAGGATTCCTCTCCTGCTGGCACTGGCCCCCTTTCAGCCTCTCCCGCAGTTGAAATTCTGTCCTTTCTTGCTTTCTGTCTGTTTTTCCTCACTCCTATGTTAACCCTTCCTACCTCTCAGCGTCATTCTTTCTCCTCCCAGTCTTCATCATCCCAGTGCTCACGTATGTCTGCGTGTTAAAAAACCACGCGGAGTGGTTCCAGGGGAGGAGCTCACCACAGGGGGAGGCAGCAGGCCTGGGTTCAGGCAGCTCGGCTTCCAGCTGGCCGGGAGACACTGGGCAATGTGCTGAACGCTCCGGCTTGCCATTTCTGTCCTGCCTGTAACATAAAGAGGCTTGACTGGTCGATTTCTGTGGTCCTTTGATTTTCCATGGTTTTATGAAATTCCAATCCCCACTCTCCAAAATGATGTGTGTGTGCGCGCATGTCCTATATACATATTTTTTTCCTTTCACCTTAACCTTCCAGCTTTTATCTAATTTCTCTACCTCAGTTCCTGGATGTTCTGTCTACTTGCTTCAATTATGTTTCTGTTCCCCACTTCAGTCCCTTTCTGTTCTCTTTCCAGTTTTCATACTGACGTCTTCAGGACTCCCTTCATAATATACCTTCTAAAGTCTTTTCCCGCCCGCATTCCTCTTGTTCCTCCCCTTGCTCACGATACTAATCAACATTCAGTCCCTGCTCTGTTACCCTTCTTCACTCTTCCTCCTTCTTATTCATCCTGTTGGCTTCACCTTGCTCCTGCGTCCCCCTTTGCTCTTCTGGTCTTTGTTGGGCTATCTTCATTTGTTCTTTTCTTGCCCTTTGTTTTTCTGTGGGGTTCTCTAAACTGTTTGCACATTTAAAAAAGTCCAGTCTTCCACATTACCCAGTCAGTCTCTCCTGCCGCATCAAATAAGTCCTACAGCAGTGTTTCCTGTGACTCGCCTTGGACGCCTGAAGCTAACCATGGCAACACTGAGAAGTAAAGGGAGTGGGCTGGTGCTGGCCTCCCTGGCATTTGGGTGGTTAATTCTATGCCCTAGAAGTTTATTTTTCAGCTTCACCTTCTTTGTGGAGAAAGGACTAGAAGGAAATTCCCTGGGAGATAAGGAGGAACAATCCAGAAAGCTAGCCTAGAGCCCCAGGCTCTTCGGCAGTTCCACCAGGTACGGAAAGGAGCATTTGGGTTTGTGCAGAAATAGCTCCAAGCTCAGGAGTGACATGAAAATTGTTGTTGCTAAAAATTGGCAGGTCATTGTAAGTATATGAAAATAAGCCCTTCACCCCACCATCGAAAAGAAACAACTAAGACATCTGCCAAAGGGCCAGATCTGTCCCTGATGTTAGGACTGTCTTCTCTGATTTGTTTCCTTCTTGGAAAAGCTCAGACTCCTGAAGTCTTTGCCTTTCCCTGACTTTATTCCGAGGGCTGCCCTGAAACAGTGATTGTTGACCTCATCATCCCTGCCAATCCCTGTAGGCAAGGGCAGGAAACTCCCCAGCCCTCGCTCCTGATTACAGATTCTCCTGTGAGCCCCATGCACCGGGATCACTTCCTGAGATGCTCGTCTTTCTCTCCCTTGGCATCAGCTCTTCCCAGTTTTAAAGACACACGGCACACAAAACATGCAGCCATGCATGCAGCAGAGAGGGGCCATTCAGCAGCACTTAGCTCCTTCCCAGGGTCTCCGCAGTGCTCTGGGAACAGCCGTGCGACATTCACTCTTCGCTTCTGACAGCTTCTGAACCATGAAGCCCTGGTCAGTGGTGCTCAAGACAATCCCATGGATGCAAGGGGGCGGGCCCAGGAGCCTGTGAGGCCCCCTCTGAGGAGGGTCCCTGCTGGCTGGATTGATTCTTTCCCCAGTTCCACTCACTACTGAGCCAGGATTGTGACTGTAGAGGCCTCTACCCAACAGCCCTTAAAATTAAAGTACTTGTTGACATGTCGTGAGGTTGTTAACCAATGTCATAAAACAATGTATGTACTGTTTAATGAGAAACTGGTTTGTTCTGTAAACCTTCATCTAAAGTACAATTTAAAAAAAAAAGATGAATAAACCTACACAAAGAGGAAAAATAAAGTGCTGTCCTCTGCAGATGGCAGTGTGGTCACTGAATCTTGGTCCTCAGAGCCTGTGCTGTTTCCAGGCAAATGGGAAGGTGTGTCTTGCTTGAGCCTCTTTCTCATGGGAACCCTGGCCCCTCACTGTCTGAGGAGAAAGTCACAATCTGCAGCCCAAAGAGAGCAAATCAAGTTGCCTTAGCAGGCGTGAAGCCCCACCGCCAACCATGAGCACCATTTTGCAAACTCTACTCTGTAACACTCTCACGTTCATGGTTCTTTTGGATCCAACTCTTAATGCCCAGTGCTGGCCCTCATCCCTGCTCTCTGGGCCTCACACAATGGCACCCATCTCCCATCCATCCTTCCATCTGTTGTCAAGAAGCCTTCCAGCAACTCATCTCTGATCACATCATCCGCTGCTCAGAAGCCTACAGTGACTTACTCAGATCAGTCAAATCTCTCCTTCCCATCTTTCCAGCTTTATTTTCTGTACTTCACCTCTGTATACCTGGTGCTACAGCCAAGCATAGGATTCTGATTTTCCATTTGCATGCTAAGTTTCCCATTTCCACGCCTTCGCCAATCCCGCTGGCAACCCCCCACCCCGTATCCACATGTATAAATGCTCATCTGTTCACTCATTCATTCAATATTGATTTGAGCACCAGCTTTGCCTGGTCTCCATGTCCAAGATCCAATGGTAAACAAGACCCACCCCTGTTTGCCAGGAGCTTGCCCAGTAGTGGGGCAGACAGACAGAAAGACAGGCTGCTTGGGTAGTGGAAGCAGAGAGGAGAGGCATCTAGCCTCATCCTGAGAGTGACCTATGGAGTCTTTCCAGGGGAAGCTGAGACCTGGGGCTGAAGGGGGAGCCGGTGGGGTGCACGAGTTCCAGGCCCAGCATTCCATGCAGGAATTTATGCACATGGATTCTCCTTCCAACAGAATGTAAGTTCCCTGATTGCAGGAAAGGTCTGGTCAGTTGTTCTCCTCCCTGACCACCTAGCATAGTGCTTTGCCTATCAGGAAGGGAAACTGCCAGCCTTCAAATCTCTAAGCCTTAGTTTCTTCACCTGTAAGACAGGGGAGGTGAGGGGTTGAGAAGATAACTTTAGTGTGTTAGGACAATGCTTGGCACTTAATAAACAGCAATGTTAGTTATAAGATGACCATAGAATTTGTCATTCAAAGTGAGACACTTACGAGGGGCGGGGAGGGAGGGCTATTAACAACAGCATCAGGGCAGCAGGTATACGTGGAAACTGTCCTCAGGTAACCAGGAAGCATGGACTCTCTGTTCTTACTACTGCAGCAAGTGGTCAGTATATCTTTATGGACTAAGTAACATTTAAATTATCAGGTTTCTTATTAGACAATGAAGGAAATGAAGGGGAAGGAGACTCCTGATGAGCCTGGCGCTCAGGGGTCTGCGGGACTCTGAGGGTCAGAGACAGGGCTGCTTTCTAACAAGGGGCTTGGAGCGTGGTCTGTGAAGGGAGGGTGGTGGCAGAGAAGATGATGTTTGTGGGGCAGAGTTCTGAGGGGCTGGGGGAAGAGGAGAGGGGTGAGGGGTGTTACGTCCATCAGCTTCCTCATTGGTGAAGTAGGAATAACCCCTTTGTACTTCACAGGGCTGCTGGAAGAATGAGATGAGATGATAATCTCAAAGTCCTTTGAAAAGAAGAAGGTCAGTCGAATGAAGGGCGTCTTGGTGGTGGTGTTCTGAGCGCTGGCCTGGGGTGAGCGCGCGAGCTGAGCTCAAAAAGCAGCCAGACCTAAGGGGGCAGGAGAGCCAGGCTCCTGCTGGGATGAGGCTGATCTGAGCCACAAGGCTGGTGTTTCGGGCAGAAGGGGAGGAGCGAGAGTCAGAAGTGACCACAGGCTGCAAGGGGCCTCTCTTCTGTCTCCACGCACACCCAGAGGGGCAGCCCAGGGCCCCTGACCCGTGGGCGCAGCTGGGCGCAGAGCTCAGCTGCTGACCAGGCCCGTGCCCCACACTGTGCCCTGACCCCTGCCTGCCTGCCAACCTCCTCCCAGCCCAGCATCCATTTTGGGCAAAAAGTTAATGTTCAGGAAAATGTAGACTGTTTTAGTTTGGCAACCCGTATGCTCTGCCCAAGACTAACCACTACCCAAATGCGCCCAGTTTTACCCTCGGCACCAGGTAGGAACCCCCAGTGGTCACCCACCCCTCAACCCATAGCTCCAGCTCAGTGGGCTCAGTGCCCTAATCAAAGTGTGTAACAACAGCAATGAGCAGCACTCTGTGATCTCTTCCTTCCTGCAGCTGCACATGATCTGACGGTCAGTCCCCTCCCCTTTTACCGTGAGTAAAGTGAGCTGAGGGGCCCAAGGTCACATCACCAGTAAGCGGTGGAGTTAGGATCTAGCCCAGGCAATGTGCGGTCAAGGGGGTTGGGGGCCAGCTGGGTTCGAGGTGGGTTAGGAGCTGAGAAAGTGTGAGGGTGTCATCCTTTTTCACTAAGGAGAAGCTGCCAAGGCTTCTTGAAAGCGATTCCAGGGGAAGAGGTGGAGGAGGACAGAGGAGGCAGCTGAGGGCTTTCACACACCAGCCCGCAGCAACTGATAGTGTTGGAAACGGCTGGAGGAAAACAGAGACGCAGTGGACCAACCACAGGAAATGAAGTTTGTAAAGAGAGGTAACTCGGCAATAGTAATAATAAAACTATTATTTCTTGAGTCCATTACACTGTGCCAGGTGCTGTCCTAAGCTTTTTATGAAAATAGTCCAATTTAATCTTCACAATAACCCTGTAAAGTAGGCATTATTATCTCTTTTGTTGTTGTTGTTCTTATTGTTAGTTGACCTGGAATTGGCTATGACTCGTGGCCACGTTATGTACAACAGAACAAAACGTTGCCTGTTCTGCACCATCTTCATGATGCTTGGTATGTTTGAGTCCATTGTTGCAGCCTTGTGTCAGTCCATCTTATGGAAAGTTTCTTTTACTTTCGTTGACCATCTACTTTACCAAACATGATGTCCTTTTCTAGTGATTGCTCTTTTCTAATGGCGTGCCCAGAGTAACCGAACTGAAGTCTCGACATCTTCTCTTCTAAGGAGCATTCTGGTGGTATTTCTTAAAAGGCTGATTTGTTCATTTTTTTTTTGGCAGTCCATGGTATAGTCAATATTCTTTTTTACAGATGAGGAAACTGAGGCATAGAGCGCAGAATATACCTCAGTGCCAAGCCATCTATACCATCAATGTAAGAGGTGGAAGGGGGTTGAAAGAAAAGTAATGATCAGGGAAGGCTGTCACATCTTGTGAGGGCAGAGGCCCACCTAGTTACTCTTTGTGTCTTGCACATAGCTCAGAATCGATTACTTTGTTGAATGAGTAAGAGCTTGAGGTGGGAGTTGAGGCAGGCAAATGGTTCCCACTCTCTAGCCACAGACCCCTGGGAGTATGGAGTTATTGCAAGAGATCCGCAAGCCTATGTTCTCACCGGTTAGTTCTGTAGACAGAATAAATAATACATCTTGGGTTTATATTAAAAAAAAAAACAAAAAACCATTGCCCTCGAGTTGATTCCAACTCATAGTGACCCTACAGGACAGAATAGAAGTGCCCCATAGAGTTTCCAGGGAGCACCTGGTGGATTTGAATTGCCGACCTTTTGGTTAGCAGCCATAGCACTTAACCACTCCGCCACCAGGGTTTCCTGGGTTTATATAGCATAGTTTATATAACTGACCTCCAAAATCCGTTCTGTCTTCCACAGTAGTGACACTGAGACCCAACACATGGCTGCCTGGCAAGATGCCATTTCCCAACCTCCTTGCATGGAGGTGTGAGCACGTGACTGAGTTTTCTAATGGAGTGTGAGTAGAAAGAGTGCTCACTTGTAGGCCTGGGCTGTAAAACATGGGGCAAGCCTCCTCCATGCTTTCTTCTCACTTCCGCTTGACTGGAATCGCAATGTGGAGGCAACCCGCGGCTGTGGCCAGGCAGATGGCAACAGCACCCTAGGGAATCCAGTAGAACTGTGCAGTCCAATATGGCAGCCATGAGCCCCATGTGGCAGTTAATTTAAATTAATTAAAATTAGATAAAATTAAAAATTCAGTTTCTCAGTTGCACTAGTCACATTTCAAATACCCAATAGCCACATGGGGCTTGTGGCTATCATTTTGGACAGTGCAGATACAAGTCAGTGCAGATACAGAACATTTCCATCATTGAAAAAAGTTCTGTTGGACAACACTGAGAAGGAACCTGGGTTTCTAAGTGATCCCTCAGAACAGAAGTGCCCCATGGTCTAGATTCAATTCACTTCAAAATAATTTCATGGAAGAGAAATAAATTTCCATAATCTTTAAGTCTCTGTATTTTGGGGTCTCTTTGGGGCCTCTGGGCTTATGTATATATGTATGTATAAATGTATATACATCTATACCATATTTTTGGAGCCCTGGTGGCAAGGTGGTTAAGAGCTCGACTGCTGACTAAAAGGTCAGCAGTTCAAATCCACCAGCTGCTCCCTGGAAACCCTGTAGGGCAGTTCTACTCTGTCCTATAGAGGTAGCTATGAGTCAGAATCAACCCCACGGCAACAGGTTGCTGTTTGTCTCATACTGTATTTTTACACAAATAACATGCACCTTGTACATTGGTTTGCCAACCACTCTCTCCTCCCATGAAAAAAATTAGCATAGTGTGCTTATGAAAATACCTCTCGGGGAGAGCGCAGTTGGCAAACAAACGTAGACGGTGCACATTATTTGCGTAAATACGGTATATACATATATGTTTTGTGTATGTATATATGTGTGTATACATGTATATGTGTATTTGTGTGTGCATATATGTGTATATATTTGTGTGTATACATATTATATGTATATGTAAATTATGCCTCAAATATATGTGGATGCTATTGTGATTGATAAAGTGCAAAGTCATTTAAAAGCACCGCTGAACTGAGAGTTGTTTTTTGTCTGTATGTATTTTCTCAGTAAATTCTAAAAATATAACTACCATCGGCTTGTAGATCTCAAAGTCCTTGGAAGTTCAAAAGAGATCCGTTATCTGAAAAGGTTGGGAATCATTAACTAGGGCAAGAAAGACAACTAGGATCTGTAGAAGATGAAAAAGAAATGTCCAGGTGGGAGAGCTGTCAGCTGATGCTCCCCAATTTTGACTTCTTGCACCCTGGTGTGAAGGAGGCCTGGGGGGCACAGCTGGCTTTGACCACTGACCCTTAGTCCGAAGCACTAGGTCCCCCGCCCTGGCTCTGGAAGTAGATAATTGAAGCCATGTAAAGCAAACAAAAGCCCCCAGGTATCTGGGCCTGGGGGTGCAGTTAATCCTCCAACAACCTAATGAAGAAAGTACTGTAATTATAATCCCCATTATACAGATGGAAAAACTGAGGCACAAGTAGGTTAAGTAACTTTCCCAGAGTCACACAGAAAGAAAGTAGCAGGCTCAAGATTCAAACCTAGGCATTCTGATCCCAGAGCCCCTGCTCTTACCCTCCCTGCCATGTTGCTCCTGTAGCAGCAGTTGGTGGAGGAACAGTGTAGAGACGTATTAATGGAGGTGTATTTTGTTTCTTTGAGGCAGCTAACCATCATAAGTGAAATAGTCCTGCCTCATCATGTAACTGTTAAACGTGTCCCTTCACTCCAGTTATCCCCACTCCTTCATCTGTTGGCTTTTGTTCAGGCTGTCAAATAACAGGCAATTGTACTCTTGGTTCATTCTGATGTGTGAACACATCCCCTGGGAACTCACAGCAACAGCCAAGAAATTAATTTTGTGTAGGTCACCAAACACCTTTTGCTAAGTGACGATGATTCCCTGTCCTCTTTCCTGTGCCTCAGTGATGGCAAGGCCACGAGCAAAGCCTGAGTTTGTCAGCAGGATCTCCTTGCTCTGATATGTGTTCATTCCCTCCCCAGCCCTGGAACCCAGGAGCAAGTGTCTTTGGTCCAAAGGATCTGGCGTATGACCTGTAACCCTAGAACATTCGTCCCTTATAGGAGGTCTTGAAGAATACCCTTCTCCGAAATCCCCACGTCTAGGATTCCATCCAGCCTGACTGAGGCCAAAAACACTCAAATGTGGTCAGTGACAATTGTCTCTCTGAGAGGGAAGGGTGGTGGGGTGAGGATCCCTGGTGAGGTGGGGCTCCAGTCTCTTCAGAGACTGCTGAATCACAATAGTGTTGGAGGGACGTGTGAGCTGTTAGGAGTAACTGTGATCTTAGGAAAAGCAGGAAAGCCCAGTAGGGCTGGAGTGTGTGTGTGAGAGAGGGAGGGGGTTTCTAGAGAGGGTGGGCCAGGATGAGCAGCTTGCAGCAAAAGCTCAGAGTCGAGCAGAAGGGGAGTTTGGAAGAACCCCCATGTCTGTTTGAAAGGGAAGGCTGGCCTGGGGGAACATTTAAGTACTTGCTGGCTTCCTAAAGTCAGAGGAAAAGCTGCTCATCATTGCAGAAGGTAGAGCACTGATAAGGTAAATTTCACAGCATGGGAAATATTCATTAAATATGAGCACAAAGGCAGATGTTGGGCATGTGGTGACCGGGAGCCCAGATGGTAAAGGGGCTTTGCTCCTCCTGGGATGAAAATGGGGCTCCAAAGACTTAGAACAGGGGCCAGTGACCCTGGGTAAAGAGGAGCCAGAGACTGGATTGAAAAGAGCAGCCTGGACTCAGGAGGCTATCAATGGCACTACTGACTGCTCCACAGAGGGATTCGACCTCAGGGAGTTGATAGCATGAGACGCTCTTGCCTTGCAGTGAAGAGCAGTGTCCTGATGTCACATGAAAGGTCACAATGGACATTGTAGACCAGACAGGTCAGAGCGGGAAAGAAATGAAGACCAAAAATCCCAGAAGCATGTTATTTGGAGGAGATTAACGTGTCAAACCACCACCTATCTGTCCCTTTGTCGTACTGTGGTGGCTTGCGTGTTGCTGTGATGCTGGAAGCTATGCCCCTGGTATTTCAAATGCCTGCAGGGTCACCCATGGTGGACGGGTTTCAGAGGAGCTTCCAGACTAGGAATAAAGGCCTGGAGATCTACTTCTGAAATGTAGCCAATGAAAACCTTATGGATCACAACAGAACATTGTCCCACTTGCTTGCTTTGGACACATCATCAGGAGAGATCAATTGCTGGAGGAGGACATCATGTTTGGTTAAGTAGAGGGTCATCGAGAGTGAGGGAGACCTTCGGTGAAATGAACTGGCACAATAGCTGCAACGATAGATTTAAACATGCTGGCAATCATGATGATGTCAAAACCCGGGAAACATTTTCTTCTGTTGAACATAGGTTGCTGAGTTGTAGTTGGTTCAACAGCATCTGTCTATCTAGCTATCTGTCTGTCTATCTGTCTACCTGTCTGTCTATCTCATTTGCCCATCTAATATGTCATAACAGATTTAGAAGACAAACTGAATCAGCCTTAGCTGACAAGTCTGAACCAATAGTTGAAACAGTGAGAGGAGAGGGAAATCAAAGAGGTCTGGGAAACGGTAGAAGGTTGTGACCTCTGAGAGAATCTCCCTCTGTCCCTCTCTCTTCGGATGGAATCCTAGAAGGGTATTTCCTCTCCTACTGGGTGTGAACCAGGAAGCTGGTGGCCCCAGATTTTGCCTGTGTACCACTTGTATCCATGCAGGAGGAATCCTTAGGATAAAGCCCACACGGTGAACTGCAAAGGGAAGAAACCAGAAGAAACTGGTCCCTGGTAACATTGTTGAGCATTAAACAAAGCCTTATCTAAAGTGAATCTTACTGCTGGACTTTTTGGTTTGTGAGCCAGTGTTGTCAATGTTAGGCGCTGTTGAATTGGTTCTGACTCATAGTGACCCCATGTACAACAGAACAAAATGTTGCTCAGTCCTGTGCCATCCTCACAATAGTAGGTATGTTTGAGCCCATTGTTGCAGCCACTGTATCAATCCGTCTCACTGAGGGTTTTCCTCTTTTTTGCTGACCCTCTACTTTACCAAGCATGATGTCCTTCTCCAGGGACTGGTCCCTCCTGATATTGGTCCAGTTGTGAGGATTTTCATTTTCTTTATGTTGAGGTGTAACTCATACTGAAGGCTGTAGTGTTTGATCTTCATCTGTAAGTGCTTCAGGGCCTCTTCACTTTCGGCAAGCCAACCTATGGTGAGCCAATAGATTCCCCTTATTGTTTAAGCCAGTTTGAGTTTGTTTTTTTTCTGTCACTTGAAACTGAGAACATCCTAACTGACACAGCTGTAAATCCATTTTACATTAAACAATGCCTACAGGCTGAATAAATGAACTGTCTCATCTTTATACAAGTGGTACTACTGGTCAGATGTTTGTTGATGTTGCTATGATTGGTGTCTTAGGCTGGGTTCTCTAGAGAAGCAAAACCAGTAAAGCAAATAAATATATATAGGGAGAGATTTATATCAAGGAAACGGCTCACATGGTTGTAGAGGCTGGAGCATCTCAAGTCCGTGGGTCAGGATAGAGGCTTCTCCTGATTCACGTAGCCACAGGAACTGGTGAACACAAGAGTTGCAGGTAAGACAGCAGGGCTCTTGCTCACACGCTGCAAAGATGGATGAATCCCAAGATTGGCAGGCAAGACTGCAGGTAAGCTGCTAGCTCAAGTCAGACCAACAGGAGCCAATTGCAGGATCCAAAGCAAGCAAAAGCCCATGAGCCTTGCCCGAATGTCCACTTATATTCCAAGCAGGCCACATGTCCAAGGAAACTCTCCTTCAACTGATTGGCCACTCACAGCAGATCCCTTCATGGAGTTGATCACATTATATGTCTGCCAGACTACATCATAATTGCCAAACCACTGAGAATCATGGCCCAGTCAAGTTGACACACAACTTTAACCACTGCAATTATTAAACTACGAAGTCATATAACAGCATCACTTAATTCGTAATCCACCACCCATCTGTCAGTTTGTCTTATTGTAGTGGTTTGCATGTTGCTGTGATGTTGGAAGCTGTGCCACCAGTATTTCACATACCAGAAGGGTCACCCATGGTGGACAGGTTTCAGCAGAGCTTCTAGACTAACACAGACTAGCAAGAAAGGCCTGGTGATCTACTTGCAAAAATCAACTAATGAGAACCCCATGGATCACAACAGAAAGTTTTCTGACATAGTGCTGGAAGATGTGCTTCCTAGGTTGGAAGACATTCAGAATACATAGTGGCCACAATAATGGACTCAAGCATACCAGCAATTGTGAAGATGGCGCAGGACCCAGTGATGTTTCATTCTGTTATACATAGGGTTGCCATGAGTTGGGGCAGACACAACTACAACTAACAACAATAATTCATAATAGTGCTTTGTCACTGTACTGTCTCAATGCACAGATAATAAAGTAAAACTACTACCATGCTGTGGTCCTCAATGTTTTGGATGTTAAAAAAGGCCTTCATCCTGGTAAAGGTTGGAAACCAGACCAAGTGAACCATACCAAGAAGAAAGAGAAAACTAGCTTGTTGCCAGATTTGATTTCTTCTCACCACCCTCAAATTTGGAGGCCCAGTAGGGCACAGCTAGGGGTGTGACTGATAAGTTGACTGTAGGGCTCTGTGTCCTCTTCTCTGGCTCATGGGCAGGCAGTCCACCTGGTAAATGTGTGCTAGGTGGTTCCTAAGACACAGTGCCCACCTAGACTCCCAGTCACCTGTTATCAGGCTTGACCTCTCCAGTCCCAGCCCTGTTGGCCATAGTGACCATCCAGTTACCTTCCTGGTCCTAGAAACCCTGAGATCCCCCAATGTCTTGCTCACAGTAGGAGACCTAACCTCAGCTGTTCTGCTGAGCTTCCCTATTGTGGTAGTTCCCAAAATGCCAGTGGAGATGAGTTTTGTCCTCTTTTTACTACATAGTGGTTTGAGTTCAGATCCCCAGAGCAATTAATATTTTGTATCAAACACAACAACTGATAGAACACGTCTCCACCTGAATCCTAATACGCCCCACACATACACACACATATATATGCACACAGACATACACACGCAAATATATATGCATACACACACATATGCACACACACGTGCACACACACATACACCAGGTCAGCTTCCGGAGCTGGTTTTCAGGGAACAAGAGGTCTCAATCTGGTGGAACATCAGGTGCTCTCACCTCACTGGTGAGGGGGTTCTAGAAACAGCCTCTGCTGCCCCCCAA
This sequence comes from Trichechus manatus latirostris, assembly GCF_000243295.1. NCBI lineage: Eukaryota > Metazoa > Chordata > Mammalia > Sirenia > Trichechidae > Trichechus > Trichechus manatus. The sequence goes on along the minus strand of NW_004443956.1, from coordinate 19,137,117 downwards.
CAGAAGCCTAGGGACAGGGCAAATTACCCAATAGGCAAGGTAAGCACAGTGCTTACCTTGCTTACCAGGCCATCTGTAGTGAACAATTCCACATTTTTTCACCACATCGAAGGTTCTGCTTCTAGGTATGGCTGGCATCTGTCTCTCTCCCAACCTCACAGCACCTTCGTACAGAATTAAAGCCTCTTTTCAAATTTATAGTCCCTGACAGGGGCAGATGACCCAGTAAACAAGGTAAACACAGGCTCACTTGTGCTTACTTACTAATCTGTAGTGATCAATTTCACACAAGTTTCACCACATCAGAGGTAAGCACTGTGCTCACCTTGCCTGATGGATAATGGGCCCCTGCTTCGGGAGTTGCACTGTCAGGCCATAGCCTCAGGGATCTCCTTCACCCTCCTCCCTGGGAATCATCAGGTGCCTTCCATCTTGGTCTCGGGGAGCCTGTGTTTTTCCACCTCCCTGCACCTCTGGCGTCCTGGGGAGGTGAAGCTGCCCTCTGCCCTGGTTCCATCAGCCCCACGGCCTGCCTGCGGCCCAGGCCTATGCACAGTGCCCCTGTAACTTAAACGTGCTTTCTTAGCCAGGGCTGAACTGGTCATCCCAAGCCACAGCAGAAGCCTTCCTCAGTCCTGGCCCCCCGGCTGCCCCTTCCCTCACGGAGCCTGCGTTTGCCACTTCTCCTCAGGTGTGTCTGTTGTGAGCCACCTTGGGAGCCCTCCATTCTCCCTCATGATCTGACTCACCTCGCTTTCCTTCAGAAGTTCAGTGACTTTCCTAAGGTAACTTCTCTTTGCGACCTGTTTGTGATGCTAACACTGAAACCTGCCTGCCCAGTCCCCATCCCTACCTGTGTCCCATCCCTCGTCCTTCCTCTCCACCAGCCACTGTGACTGAGCACCATGGTAGCTGGGCTCTGGGGGCACTGAGTCCCCTGCTGGGCCTTCCCTCCTCCTGGCCCCATTGCCACAAGTCCCCACAGGGCCCCCACCCAATGGCCGTACCTGAGCCCCGTTCACTTATTTGCTTTGAAATGCACAGAGGTCACATCTTATGCAGAGGTTTCAGGAGCAGCTTTCAACTCTCTGGCCTGGGAGGGTCCTGTCTGTCACCCTTGCATCCCTCCCCCACCCCCATCACCACCTGGACAGCGCCCACACGTCCCAAAGCTGCCCTCTGAGCACTGCAGGCAGGCACTTCGTGGCATGTATGGCAGTGTCTGCAGCCTGGGGGGATGGTCTTGTGTGAGACGCAGGCCCGGCAGTGGCAGCGAGGCAGCATGGTCAGGGGAGACCCAGAGCTCCTCCACCGACTGGCCGCAGCCTCTGGTGCAGCCTCTGATAGGGCCAGACTGGTTTTTTCTTTTTTTCAACAAATACAAAGCTCACTGTGTGGTCAAACGTGGTTTGCATGAGTGCCCAAGGCAGAATTCGCTTTACAGAGATTCACAGGGCATCTCCTCCCTGCTGGTACTCCATGCGAGGCCGTGCAAGGCTGTGTTACATATTCTGCTCTTTTTCTCTCTCCAGAAGAGGCTCCATTCATTTGCTCGCTTTTCAAAGGCTGGGTGGACTAACAAGAAAGAATCAAAACTCAGTCCTATTGAGCACCTTTTGAGCTAGTTTGACAATATCAGCTGAGTCGCTGCTGCTACAATATACTGAAGAAAAGCCTGTGGGCAGAGTGCACCCTTGCACACACCTCCCCTGGATCTTGGGCCACAGAATGGGGCTCCATTGTTGTTATTATTGTCATTAATTTTCTTATTGTCATTTTGCATTATTGAGGACATTGTTCTACATAAAATGATGAAACTTTAAAAGGCGAAGGAATTACATCTCTGTCACCTCAAGTCTGATCCTGGTTGAATGGAGAGTGGAAGCTATGTTTTAGGATTTGCAGAACTACAATTCCATCCCTTCCCCCATTCTTTCCTTCATGGCCCGGCCTCGTGCCAGAAATCCACTGCGAGCAGCGCCCCCCAGGAGTGAGGGTCCAGAGCCCACACTGTGGACAAGGACAGTGTGGTGAAGGAGAGGCGTGGTGCCATGGTGGCTGGAACTGAAGAGGGGTCAGGGCCTGTAACATAACTGAAAGACATTGTTGATGATGGGAAGAGGCAGATAGGGAAGGGAGAAACAGAAAGTGATCCTCCATTTCTGGGCTGGGTGTCAAAGAAATGATGGAAATGCAGAGACTCAGGGTGTCATGTGTGTAGAGGGGAGTCCTCTTAAGGTAATGAAGACGTCTTTTCTGTCTTGGGGCATCACCACAATCAGCATCACCCAGTGTAAGTGACTAATGCCACCCAAGTGTCCTCCCTCCTGACACTTCACTGGAATACAAGCTCTACAAAATCCGAGACCTGATCAGACCCTGTCACCACTGTGTCCCCAGGGTTAAAGATAGTGTCGGCAGACATATACACTGAGTAAATATTTGTTGCATGCATGCATGAAGAATCCTTCTCCATCTACCCCACCAGAATGCTTCCTGCCGCCCTCTCCTAGCACCTATGCATTCCATACATCAGGCAAACAGCCATCCAGTCCTCACGTGAAAAATCCAGTGTTTCCTCTACTTCTAGATGCTATTTTTAACTTTTCTGGAGGACAGTATTCTTGAATTGGAAAGCTGCTTGAATTAAGAATTAGAAAACCCAGGCTTGCTTCTGGAAGCTGTTGTAGGGCAGAGCTTCCCAGGAAGCAAACCCTGGGATGGAAATTAGCATGCTCCATCTCTCATGTGCACTCTAGCACAGGAAGGAAAGGATGCAGGGTTAGGCAGAGGGAGAGGCTGGGCTGCAATGTGATCACATGGGCCCAGATTCCTCCAAGGGTGCTCTGGAGCTGGCATGACTTTTCAGAATTGCCCACATTGTGGAGAGTGGGGAAATACAGCCAGGGGCTGAAACTTGGGAAAATCATTTGAGCATATCTTAGGGAGGAGTCCCTGGGTGGTGCAAACAGACATTGCATGTAAGTAAGATCATACAACATTTGTCCCTTTGTGTCTGACTTATTTCACTCAGCATAGTGTTTTCAAGGTTCATTCACGTAGTAGCATGTATCAGGACTTCATTTCTCTTCATGGCAGAGTAATGTGTCATTGTATGGATATACACCACATTTTGCATATCCATTCATCTGTTGATGGACATTTAGGTGATTTCTACCTTTTGGCAATTGTGAACAGTGCTGCAATGGACATTGGTATATGTATGTCTGTTTGTGTCACTGCTTTGAGGTCCTTTGGGTATATAGCTAGCAGTGGAATTGCTGGGGCATATGGAATTCTATTTTTAACTTTTTGAAGAACTGCCAAACTATTTTCCACAGGCTGCACCATGTTACATTCCCACCAGCAGTGCCTGAGGGTTCTAATTTCTCCACATCCTCAGCAACACTTACTATTTTCCAGCTTTTTGTTGTTGTTTGTTTTCTGATGATAGCAATCCTAGTGGGTGTGAAGAGGTATCTCCTTGTAGTTTTGATTTACATTTCCCTAATGACTAATGAAGGAGCCCTGGTGGTGCAATGGTTAAGCTCTTGGCTGTTAACCAAGAGATCAGTGGTTTGAACCCACCAGACACTCTGAAGGAGAAAGATGTGGCAGTCTGCTTCTATAAAGATTACAGCCTTAGAAACCCTCGGGCAGTTCTACTCTGACCTGTTGTTCTTGTTGTTAGGTGCCGTTGAGTCATTTCTGACTCATAGCGACCCTATGTACAACAGAACGGGACATTGCCCGGTCCTGCGCCATCTTCACAGTCGTTGTTATGTTTGAGCCCATTGTTACAGCCACTATGTCAGTCCATCTCATTGAAGGTCTCCCTCTTTTTTGCTGACCCTCTACTTTACCAAGCATGATGTCCTTCAAGGGACTGGTCCTTTCTGATAACATATCCAAACTACATGAGATGAAGTCTCACTACCCTTGCTTCTAAGAAGCATTCTGGCTGTACTTCTTCCAAGACAGATTTGTTCATTCTTTTGGCAGTCCATGGTATATTCAATATTCTTCGCCAACACCATAATTCAAATGTGTCAATTCTTCTTTGGTCTTCCTTATTCATTGCCCAGCTTTCGCATGTATACGAGGCGATTGAAAATACCATGGCTTGGGTCAGGTG